>NW_016690357.1:1481109-1511039 GCF_001604755.1 Lepidothrix coronata
TATACACATATTTCAGTTTTTACAGAGCATTTGTGATCTACCCTGTCTGATCATATGCATTTATGACATACAGATATGCTGCATATAACAACTCTTCCAACATCTTTAATCAGTAGGATGAGGTGCATTTTAGTAAGCAGTGTGAGAATTAGTTGTAAAAGCTTTCTAATTAAAAGAAAAATACATTGAGAGGACATAAAATTTCTCTATGTGTTTACATTGAAGCAAACAGCAAGAAAGAAAAAAGAAATATTTAAATAGAAAAAAAAAATTTAATGTAATATTTAGTTCCTTACGCTATCAATTACAATCAGACTCAATGTTCAGATCTTTCAATCCCAAGCTATCTTGCTTTTTTGCACGTAAGTATCACATTACTATTGTACCAACTGATTCTTCAAAGGGAGATTCCTAAGTAATAACAGTGATGGAAAAGATTTCTTTTTCCCCCTCCTCTCTCTCTTTTTTGAGGTCTGGTAAGGGATTTGGTTTTTAGCATTTTCATTGCTGTGTAATACAAGATTCTCTGTACATGTAGCAACCTACATGATAAGTGAAACTCAGCAGGAGTAAATATGTGAGGCAAATGACCTGTCTTGAGTACCTGATGACCACAGTACAAATAATGAAGTGGGATGTAGGGAGATCAGTTACCTCAGCTCTTGTCCAGTCCCAGGAAGTGACCTTCATCTGGACCTTCATCTTTAAGTCAGTTTTGTTCAGAAGGGGCCAAGTCCATTACACAATTCACAGCAAGGTAAAGAGGAGCAGCTGGGACATTCACTTCAAATATGCAAGAGTGATCTAATATAAAACACTAATGCAGATGCACACCACTGAAATTGGCCAGTGAGTATGTTGGTATAAGGATAGGAAAAAGTCATGTACACTTACGTCTCAAGTATATAATATCACAAAAAGTGACAGGTGAAAGGTTTATGAAAATAACATTCCATAAGCATCTTTGAACATAAGTTTTGGATAAAATAAGTTCTGAAAATTGTAACGGCTTGTGACTTGTACAGCTAAAGAAGTAACAGAAGATTTGAACAGTACAAGGTTTTCTACATTTTTTTGACAAAACTGCCTTCATAAACTATCGTGGTTCTGTTAAACAATACAGGACAAGTTAAAAGTAATTAATTCTTACCTCTTTATTACCAAACTTGCTTTGATTTGATTGAATTTGTTTCTATTCTCATGTGGCTCCTGAAGCACTCATGAACTTTCATGATTCCAGTCTATCAGGACAAATCTGCAAGTAAAAAACCCCTCACTTCTATCAGCAGGTATTCAACAAATGGCAGGTGGCAAATAAACCACTTAATGAATTGTTTTAATTGTATTTCTCTCCCATCTCCCAGAACTTGAGAAAGTTTTAGAAAGCTGGAGAGGAGCAGGATGGGTTTATTTGCTGCTTTCATTTAGTTCCAACATTGCTTGCTTTCAGAAAAGACTTGATGATAGAATTTCACTGCCTTTCATGTATGAATGATATTTAAACTGGTATAACAAAGGGTATATTGTAGTGCAGTAGAGATGTAAATTACAACAAATATGAAAGCAAAGAAGTAAATTTGCTGCACCAACTCAAGAATATGAAGAAGCTTTAAACCCAAGTCAGTTGAGAAGAAGTGAGAATAAATTTCTTTTCTACTGAGAATTAAATAGAAATTTAAGTTAACAGGTTTAGCTGTGGTTATGTTTTCTGCCACTTGTTAATTTCATAGCATTATGTTAATACAGTGCTCCAAGAAAATATTTAACTGGAAAATTCAGCATTCAGTTCAAAAACTTTTTTCTTTATACCACTGTTCTTAGATGTTTTTTGTTTCCTGTGTCAAAGGGAGCATAGAAGAGAGTGCACATCCCATATTAATGACTACTTGAGGCTGGGCTGGAGATTCTAAATCAGAGTGAACATTCTTCAGTGAATGAGGCTGCTGAAGTTTCCTACACATAATCTTTGTCTGTGGCTGCAGCAATTTTGAAAACCTAATTAATTTCAAAATAGTCATGTTTAATTTCTTTATTTTCAAGGATTTTGACTGAGATCTCTAGATTTGGCAAATTTACCCTGTGAAGTATCAACTGTTTTTATGGGAACATGTGAAGGAATGTTTTGGTGTGTAGTTATAGCAAGAAGCTTTATTGTGTAATAATCTCATACTGCTGAAGTATCTCCACAGAGCCATAAAGAGTAGTCTGGAGATATGAGCGGACTGAGGATCAAAGGATAGTAATTATGCACTATCCTTATTTGATATTCTTTGCAAAGTGAGCTGAGTGATACCTGCTTGTTCCTAAGAAAACCATGCAAAGTCTTAGGCAGTAAGATTAATTGTGATGAAGGAAAATTAAAGGAAAATATACAGATAAACAGATCAATTGAAAAAAGGTGAAACTAGAACTGGACTTCTCTCATTGTTCAGAATTAACATGGAGACAGTGAGACTGAGGCCCATTTCATTTTTTGAGTTTTAATTGTCTAGTATTGCACAACATGAATTTCTGCAACATGCAGTTGGCATTAGATGGCATTTGAGAGAGCTTAAAAGGGAAATCAAGTACACTTTAGAAGTCGTGTCATTCAAAACAAATGCCAACACTTAAAGGCAACTTGGAGATTTTCCATGAAGATAAGAAAGGTGTTGGTTCTTTTCTTCCATATTTTTTTTCTTCCCCTCTTTCCCCACCCTAGTTTTACAGCTCTTCTCCATGTCTCTTGATCTATTGAATGTGTAGTCATACTATTGGGAGATGCACTCCATTTGACTTTTTCTGAAGTGATGTCAATATTTTATGCATTTGTCTAAGATCTAATCATTACATTTTCTAGCATTTAGACTTGAAATTAAAATCCTTAGAAAAATGGTTTTGCTACAACTTGACTTGTCCATCTAGTGTTAATTTGCTTCAGTTAATATGTCTCAGTTAATTGTTAGGTACAAAGGAAAGACCTGGGATTCCATATCCCAAAAAAAATCAAGAGAGAATTTCCAAAATGTTTCCAAAAACAGTTTCTAAAACTGTTGCCTAAAAAGACTGGAGAAAAAAGACTCCAGGCCAATTTAATGTATAAGACAAGATAAAGAGAGCAGGTCCTTTAGTGAGTCCATAGGCCTAGAGGAATACAAACCAAGCGTGCCTGTGCAGACAGTGGTTCTATGATTTTATAATAAGGTCCATCCAATCCCAGATCTGTCCACCCCTGCTTCTACCCTGTTCTGCCTCCTAACATGCCCCTTCGGGAATTGGGTCTGAGGTCGTTTGGGACCCCTTCTTCCTCATCTTCATCTTTTTCAAAGCACATACAGTCCTTGGAGTTCCTCCAAAGTTTTGGGCTTGAAGGTCACTGTGTCTGTGTGATATCTTCTGCTCCAGGCCTTAAGGTGTTTTTTCTACAATTCTACCTTGAAAAGAAGACTAAACATGCTAATGGAATTTAGAGGGATTGATAAAGGGTAAGGGATATAATACAGCCACATTAAAATCTACATTTATTACACAGCTACTTCTAAAATCTATTTCTTGAGAAATCTTGACAGGGTCTTCTTGCTTAAGTTCTGAGAGGTGGATGGTGTGTGAAGAGATGAGGCCTAACATGCTTTCCTTTCCATTTTTGTTTACAGGTATAATCCCCCGAAGATGGAGGCGGGCTTCTCCTGCGGTTCAAATGCTAACCTAAGACTCAGAAGAGAAGGGTTCCATGTCCTGCTATGCTACAGTCTTCTTGAGCAAGCAATCTGATATTTATTTTCCTCATCTCTGACAAAGGCATCTCTTCACTATATTCCAGGGATTTTGTTCAGATAAATGTACATAAATATTAATGTCCTTAAGAGGATTATATTTAAGATATACATATACAAGACTTTATCAAGATGCCTCTATATTTAATACTTTTAGCTGAATACTGTATCCTGTATTCAAGACTGAGTTTACAGTGTTTACTATATTAGTAATTTTGCTTGACTATCCATGAAAAAAAATGAGTTATTACTCTGCAACTTAACAAAATACATTTATTCCTATGTTATAATAAATAAAGAAGTTTAGTTCCAAGGCCAGGAGCAATCAAATGTATTTTTTAAAAAGGAAATAAAATACAGCCTGATGGGCATTCATTTGCTTAAAGGAGTTCTTTGTATTTATAGTTCTAAAAAAAAATATTTCCTTGTAAAACATTCAGTAAATACTTTAAAGCATACAACAGTCATGCTTTCTGAAGGAAGGCAACAGAGTGATTACTCAAAGGAGAACTGAAGCAAGAAATATTAAGATATAATGGGAAAAATTCCTGCCATTGTAGTTCAAGAGGAAAGAGTCACCTTCAAAGGACTGAAATCACATTCAAGGGACACTCTGAGACATTTGGTTTCTGAATTTGTGTATCTCAATTTGGTATCTAAAGTTAGGTCATTATGACTTTGCTCATTTCTCCCCATCCCTGTCTTATTCTACTATTGCTTGAAAAATGTATCCAGCGTGATATAACTCCATTAGCTGTGATTCTCTTCTATCTCCAAAATCCTCATGCTTTCCTCCTCCAAGTTTGTTGGTAACAGCTCCACTAACGAGTTGCTGTGAAATCATTTCACAGACGTGTACTCCGAAATGTGCAGAGTACTCAAGAACAGGAGAATTATATGCTGTTTATGGCACTGTAGGAAGTTTTTAAAAGATTTAAATTTCTTACTTTTGTCTTTTTATTATCCTTATGAGAAAAAGTAAGAAAAAAACAAACAAACCTACCACACCCTTTCCCACATTCCCTTTTTCAATGTATCCTCAGGAAGACTACAGTTCTCCAGAGTTGATTTTCCTAATAAAGTCCTCCCTGACTATGTTGGACAAATGTCATGTCCCCTGGCTCCCTCCATCTTGTAATGAAAATAGACATATTGCCAGCTACACCTTGCTGATTGCTGCATACCTGCTGCTAAGGATAATTTGTGCAGTGTAAATGAAGACTTCAGTAATTGCTGTAGAAAAAAAAAGCTACAGAAAGGGACTGCTATTCAGCACTCACATAAAACAGCCAATAAAGACACAGTTCTGATTAACTGAAAATGTGTAAAATGTATAAAAGTTTATCTTCACGATCTTAACTATACCAGACATCATACTTAAGCGTTTTGACCTGAAAAATGAACGACATATCTTTGCAATTTTTCATTTGTCTAATCCCATATCAAGAAATTGTATGTATTTGTTTATTTGTTTTTCTGTCAAATATTGATTACTGGATTGCTTTCTATTGTTTGAAAGTAGGCAATAAAGGAATTTGCCAATGTTACTCTACGGAATATTGTGGCCATTAGGAATGCTGATATTCATATTTGTTATTTGCCCCCAAATGTACTTTTAGGTAACCTCTTACCTCTGAAAAAGTGAAAGAGGCAGCAACATTACACGTGAGTAATGTGCGAGACAATGGTGAGCGGGAGTAGGAGACTCAAATACTGGCAGTTCCAGAAAGCAAAGCTGTCTGCTCCATATGATCTCAGATCCACCAGGTTTGTCTCATCTCAGCTGTGCATGTCCTGCTACCTTCTGTTTGTCCCATTCTATGAGAACAATTTGACCCTCATAGGGGTGCAAGAACATTTATCATATATTTTTCCCCATTCAGTGTTTGCAGATAAAGGCAAGCATATTGTTTCTCTCTACTGAATGATTCCTGTTTTCTTTTAACTCCATTTTCTTGGTACAGCCTGGAATTTAATTGGAAGGTACAGGGAATAGAGAGGAAAACAGTCACTAAGAAACTATCTTTAAGAAAATATTGTCCTCCTACGGAAAATCAGTTGAAAAATCCTGGATTAGACACTCAGTGCATTTTCTAGACTAGCAATTCATGCATGTTTGGATAATTACATAACCTTTTACCTACAGATGACACATACAGCTTTCATTTCTGTCTTCTGCAAAAAAAGAAAAGAACTGCACTGTCAGTGTATTTTATATTCCTTATCACTCTATCCCTTTCTTAGTCCGATGAGTTGGGGTTCTCTCCATACACATTTTCATTTTGTCTGTTCAGAGTAATATTCATGGCATCTGCTAATGCTGCCTGACAGCTAGTATTTCATCTTGATCCTCTATAATTATCCTTCCAAATTTGTCTCTTTTCACATTTCTTACCAGCCTCCTCAACAAATTGTTTAGACACTGTAAAATTCTGGTCGTACTTCCAAGTGATATTGCACTTTAACATGCCTAGACTCTCTCTCCTTCAATTGCTTTATCTCTTTTCACCTCCAAAGACATAATAACGTAATTCATAATGCTTTTTCTGAGGTTTAAAAAAAATCCCTCTTACATATACCACTGACCAAAATGTAAACCTTTTGCTCACAGCAGCAACTCACCAAAATCAAAACAGATCCACAAAGCAATTTGAAATGACCAAAGCCTTCAGACTGTGATCTGCAGGAAGAGAAGTGAAGCAAATGCTCCATGTTATACTCCTGAAGGTTTTACTGAACTCCCAGAGGACCTAAAAGGTCCTGGAAGATCTGAAAGGCCCTAGCCTTTGGGAATTGATTGACTTCCTTGCTTTTCAGTCTGCAACCCACTCAGCGAACAACACTGAAAGATTTGTGAGACAATAAGACCCTCAGCTCCATCCTTCATTCATACTGCAGTGGGCTAAGCTGTGTTTGTGGGGTTTTCCAGTTAACTCTTGACTTTTCAACACATCGGAATTCATCAAAAGTTACTGAAGGATTTTGTTTTATCAAAATAAGGGAACTTTTTACGTTTATTGTGCAATGTTTGCTGAGTTCTGAAAAGGGAACAAAGAACAGTTTGATTTGTTTCATGTCTCTTCCAGTGAGTAGTGCCCAGGAAGGACATCACTTCCAAAGCAGAGCTGTCAGCAGCATCACACCTACATTGGATATTGGAGTGGTTTATGATTGTTTTTCAGGTTCTTCTGAAGTTTCCATAGTCCTGAAGGCTTGGAGTGTCATTTCAGTGCACTGGATATAATTTCTCTTCAGCTATAATCACAGTTCTGGGGAGCTCTGGACCCCAGGGCAGGATTGTTCTTCTATTCACAGCCATCTCTGCTAATAATATTTTTGTTTTTCTGCTGGTGGTGGAATGAAACCAGTCCAAAAGATTCAAAATAATAGTTGTTTTCTTTTGGATTTACAACAGTTTTATATATCTCCTGAAGATTAAGTTAGGGAGACATTTTTTAAATGAATTAATAATAATAATAAAAAATAAACCAAAAATAACAATGAAACTAAGCCAGTGAGTTTTGCATGCATTGAGAGAAAAAGGACAGCAGCTGTCACTGCTGTTAAGAATAATTTGTATATTGTCTGACTTATCCTTCTGGGGTTATAAGTGTTGACAAGTTAACATCAGGGCAAAGGTACATTGGGCTGTCAAGTTTCTATTTTCTGCTTCTTGCTCTTCAACAGATTGATTGATCTGATTTTAAAGAGTTCAGTTACATCACAGTGACAGTCTTCACTATGAATTAAAAGAGTAAAATAGTTTAAATTGTTTTTATGTTGACAGGATCTTTGCACTCCAGGCAATCACTTTGTTTTCCTTGCAGCTTTGCTCCTTAGCCACCCAAATGTGGAATGTCACTCAAACTTGTCATATGTTTTTCTTGATGTTCCTTATTAGTCCCTACTACTCTTTTCAGGAATCTAACAAATGTGGATACCCTTTTGTCAGTCAGTTGCTCTGGTTTTTTGCCATTTTAAGCTTTCTCTCCTGATGCTGTGTGGACATCAACTTTACTTTGTAAAATACCAGTTAAGCTTTTGAGTTGTCACTGGTGTGATCATTTGATTAAATTACTCTAGACATCCCAAATGAAAATTACACATTTGAACTGTCACCCACAGTTTAATTTCAACTCAGCTCTAAATTTTTTTAAGGGAATTAGGAAGTGATAATCCCATTAGGGGTCTTGCTGAGCTTGAGTTCTTTCTGAAAATGAGATTTAAATGTTTTCAGAATAAAATTTAGGTAATATCCAAAATTCTGAGCATCTTTTACACACTGAACTTCCCATTAAACCTTTCCAATCTCATCTCTTGCACACGCATTTTTAATCTCTGTTTTACTCCATCTTCTACACTCATTTTAGTATGGCATTCAAATTCATGTGTGCATCAGCCGTTATTTTAATATATACAGAGAACTGAGATGAAATGATCAAAAGGAATGCACAAATAAAAGGATATAATCCAGAACCAAAGGCATCATAAAACAAAGGCTTTCGGGCAAATTATGTAGGATACAAGAAGAGTCTGACATTATATGATGATTTAGATTAGATTTCTGAATAAGGTCAGGACAAAGTTGTGTGGAAGCAAAAATTACAGAATTTTTAAGTAAGTAACACTGTTTTGGTTTTTTCTGGTTTTCTTCTTGAACTTAATGGCTCTTCGTGGAAAAGTTTGAAAATGGATTGTGACGTCATCACAACTAAATAATAAAAAATTGTCGTATGCATATATAGGCCCTTACTAATGAAATTATTTAACTGTGCTTAAATCTCAATGGCGTGAGTTTTAGCAAGTACTTAAAGATCAAAGTAGTATAGACTGGTTAGTAGCAGAAATGCAGAGTTTATTGTCTTTTCTCAAAAATGGGACCTTAAAAGGCTAGGCTCTTTCAAAACTAGAAAGACATTTTCATCCTAGGAAAGTTTTACTCTTTGCAGCTGCATTTTTGCTGATTCTCTGAAGTCAGAGTTAATTGATAGACAATTTGGCCTGTGGACTTTAAATAACATACTGAAAATCTCTGTTTTGGGGAGAGGCGGGTTTAAAGTTAATTATTCCCCAAAATTACTTTTTCAAACGGAGTACTAGAGCTGGCAAAAAAATATTGACATTGAATAAGAGTTTATTTCTGTATCTTAGTTTTGTTTTTTCTTTGTCTAGTGTCTAAGACACTGAAAGTTAAAGTCCTTTTCCTGAGATGGGATACCATTCTCGGCCATAATGAAATACAAGTCACTGATTAGTTCATCCTTTTTACTTTGGCTACCTGAACTTCTCCAGTTCATTTTTCAAAGACAGATTAGAAATCTGGGTTAAGTAGGCACAATTCTTAAATAGGAATTGCTAATTATGGGATTTTGTTTTTGATCCCAGACATTTTAGGCTTTTCAGCATTTCTGATCTGTAGCTTTATATTTGAGTGAAAACAGCTTTTTCATCATTCGTGTCTGTGATTTTCTTTTTTCTACTTTAAAACAGACTCTCTCTGAGCTGGAAGGCAGGATTCATTGAACACCTGAGACTCTGCATTCTGACCTTCTAGTTAACTAACTGATCTAATATTTTTTCCCTGTAGTGCCAGCATCTATCTCTGACAGCTTGCAATTCTGCCCATTTCTTCTGGTTTTCTGACTTTTTAAATAATAATGCAATAATATTATGAACCAGATCAGAATCTATTTTCTTCATTCTTTTGCCTCTTATGGTAAATTATTTCCATATTTCTCAGTAACAGCTGCTTCTTTCTTCAAGGCAAGATTTGATTTCTATGGCAAATACCACAGCTTCCTGGAATGTTTTTGCCTTTTTTCTTCCTTTCTTTCCACTAAGCTTAAACTGAAAATCCACATCAGTTGTCAGATATGCCCTGAAAATAAACCTCTATAGGTTTTCTTCCAGTTCATCTCAGGTTCCCTCTTTTTACCCTCAACTCTCTGATCAGAAGGATATAAATTCTGCAACCCTCATAGACAGAGACTTTCTCTGGTTTGCTTAAACCCTAGATTCTTTTGATTTTTGCCATTTATTTGCCCTCTGAAGTTGTATTGGTGTTTTATTTGCTTTAAAATTAAGTGGAAATTTACAAATAGATTTTCATGTGGCTGTCTTTAATGAAGGATGGCGGTTAAGACTATATGTTTTAAGATGCTTTAATAGAGGTTAAATATTAATTATCTAGTCTCTAATTTAGGCTGGCGATGACATAGTCTTAAATTGAAAAGATGCACCTATTGAAATATGCATGGCCCTACTTCAATATGCTTAGTGTTGTGGCATAAAATGGGAACAATTAATTAAATAATTCACATGTCAGAAGTTTAGAGTTAGCTATCATTCTTATCTATTGTAATTTTGTTCAAGTTATGAACAAGGCATAAATGTTAACTCTTGCAGGAATGATATACTATTATTCTCTAAATTTTGTTGCTGTTGTTGTCTTTTTATATATATATAATAAATATAAATTTATATCTATATTTATATTTTATCTGTACTTTAAAATACATGTATGTTCGACTGTTGACTGATTGCATTAAATTACAACTTTTAAAAGTGAGGGTTTGTCATAAAATGACTAGCTGCTTGTCTCTACAACTACTGATGGGGGAAAAAACCCACTCAACAACATTATTGGTAGTTTCCAAATAAGTCAATGCTATTGTTTTCAGATTCGTTAAGCTCTAGTTTCCATTTCTGAAAATAGACAGTCTGATACTTGTCTGCAGCACTTTTGGTTTCAGTATATATTAAAAAGTAGCAATTCTAAATTGAGAATATGTTCTGAGTTTTATGTTTCAGGTTTGGACACTCTCAAATTTGTATCACTTTGAGCCAATACAGATAAGGCCTGACCTGTGAGTTTTAATTTACCAATGGGCCTGAGTTTTCCAAGTCAGATCAGTGTTTGATAGAAAAATAAACATTTTGTTTTTCTTGTTTGCATTTATTTGCATTGCATCATATTTGCAATTTGTAATTAATTTTGTAGTCTATTTTTTCCTGAAGTACTTCTCAGTTTATTATTATTATTATTATTTAATATAGCCTGTGGAACACTGAACACTGATTAAGTGTTGTATGCTTTCTGTTATCTCTGAAGCATAACCGATGAAGTATTGTGAATTTGGCACTGTGTAATGTAGCATTTTGCTTGCTGTGCAGCACTAACAAACAACACATCAGTAGTCATGCCTGTCTCTCATTTAAATGCAACCTCAGAGTCACACTCCATGTTACAAATATCTGGGAGCTGTGTGATTAGTTAACATCTTTTGCATAACCCTTAAAATTATAGCAAGTTCTGAGGAGATAATTAGCTTTCTGGATACCTCTAGTGAAATGAACTATGTCTTAGAAATGGTAGGTACTGTGTGTTCTACAACTCCAAGGGATGGTGGTATGAAAATACCTTTTAAAATAGCTTAACCGTTCTCTACATTAAATAAAATAAAATAAAAGGAGGAGATAAAGAAGTCCTTATTTATTTATTTCTTGTTACCAGGGTTGCCTTTGCTCCTTGTCTTTTATGCTCTTTCCTCTTTTGCAGCTCTTCCAGTGTAAATAAAGGATGTCCACCAGGCACCAGCCTCCCTTACTGAAATCTGCTCACCTCTGTCCCAGAGTCCATGTCTCATATACTAGGTGTGAGTAAACAGACAAAATACATCACAACTGAATAATCAGGAGGGCGTGAGATGGTATTTTTCCTTAGCAAATGCTTGAGACTTCAGTTCTTTGTATAGATTTATGGAAAGCAATGTTTTCCAAACATTTTCCAAATGTTTTTTGTCTCTTGAAATAATTTCCCAGACATATTCCAATATTTTAAAGCTTTTGATCCTGATTGGAAAAGGCTATTCTAAGCCTTCGGTGTTTACAATATTCTCTTTTAGCACTGGAAGTATTTGTATAATAACTTCAAAATTAAAATGTTTTGGAAGCTTCTAAATATAAGTTATAACTGCAGCTGTCAGGAAACAGCATTTTCACAAAACTGAACTTTTTAAAGGAAAGTATAAATTTTTATTAAAATTGCTTGAAAGGTGTTTTTTAATTTGAAACAAAGCATTTCAATAGGTTCATAGCTTTCTCTACATTTGTTGAAGTATAATGTTGCTATTTGTGTAATGGGTTTGTGTCATGGGTTGAGAGCCTCAAAAATCTAATTCTCTAGTCAAAGCCCCCTCCCACATCTCAGCCTAGTATAAGATGTGTTTTCCAGACAACCACACAAGACTTAGAATGAGGGAAAGGGAATATATTACAATGACTGTACACATAAATACTATAATACATCACACATACGATCTCAACTACCTCTACTATGATAAATCAGTATTTGCAATGGACCAGATCTCTTCTCCCCTCCAAATAAAAGTCCAGGAGGGAAGAAGGAAAGATCCTTTCCAGTCTCAGAGCAGCAGTTTCTCTCTAGGGCAGCAGCTTATCTTCTTCCCATGCAGCAGCAGCCGTGGCTGGATCTCTGCCAGCACACACGAGGGGGAAATCCAAGCCCCTCGGCCACTTGTTTCAAGCGAGGGTCTTCTTCCCTAGGCTGTGTTCACCAGGACAAGGGTCACTTCACTATGTCATATCACAAAGCTCCGGGGTCTCCGTGACAGTTCTTATCTTTAGGGGATTCAAGCCCCTTTGCAGAGCTCCTGTGCTCTGCCTCAAGCTGCCAGCTTGGCAGCAACGGCGAGGGGGGAGCCAAGGTCACCCCCTCTGCATTCTTCATCCCGGTGTAGCTTTCCAGGACGCTTTGAGCTTTTCAGCTCTTCTCTCTCTCTGGTGCTGCATGTTGCATTTTAGGACTTCCATCCAGTAGGAATCCACCACCCCAACTTAAGAGGGGGTCTCAAAAGGGTTTTGGGAGGTCTGGTTCAGTTCTTACCCCCAAAACTCTGTGTAGAGTTTAGTCCTGCTCTCTCTCTCTCTTCATTAGACATCTCTGTGTCTTCTTGGCTGCATACTGTGGCTTTCTTATCTTTTGGCTCTTAGCCACAGTCTCTGAACGGTGCTTCTGCCGCTGCTCTGTCTCTGCTCACTCACGGTGGAGAAAAACTCCCAGCTTTCTAGCTGCAGATACTTAGCCCAGCCTTATGCTGTTCCAAGTCCCCGCAGCCCCCCCCGCCAGGGGCTGGGGGGCCCCAGAGGCCCCAAGGGGCTCCGATCCCCTTTTCTCGTGGTGTCAGAACATGGCTACCACTTCTACTACCAAACTACAACTAAGCTTCTCTTCCGTTTGCTGGTGATATGTTTATATTTTGCAGAAGCGCTCATTGCATAAAACTTCAAAACTTCCAGGATCACCACCCCCTGGAGTTTTACCATTTTAATAACTGCAGGGGAAAAACTGTTTCCCCCTACCACAGTTTGTTACCCGCCCTGGGAGGGAAAAGGAACTAGATAGATCACCTGATTCATATTGTGCCAATAAAGTATTCCATACCATGTTATGTCAGCTCAGATATAAAAGAGACGAGAAGGAAGCAAGGGCTCTCTTCTCTTCCGGGTAGCTGCACAGAATAGTTGGGCCATTTCTTTGGAGGAGGAGAGCGTTCTTGTGGGGGAGTAGTCTTTATTGTTAGTTCTTCTCTGTGTGTATAGTGTTTACAGTTTTTTCCTTCTCTGTGTAAATATTAAACTGCCTTTCTTAGCAGGTTCGGTTTTGCAGTTTTTTTTTCCTTTTCCCTCTTTCCTCATCCCCTCTCCTCCAGGGGGAGGCTGGATGCAGGCCTAGTGGATACCTGGTGTTCAGCCAATGTAAACTATAATGATTTGTTTCAAAATTATTTTTCATTTTGAGGTTCACTGGTAACTATGATATAATTCATACCCAAAAGCAGAAGTCTCTTTGAAACATTTTCAACTTATTTCTGTTGAACTTTAAACGCTTTTTTCCCAAAAAAAAGAGTTTTGTAAGAAACATCAAATTTTATTTTGATTCTTTGTGATCAAAATTTTTTTCTGAAAGGCTAAATTTTCTATGAAATTCTAAATTTAATAAATTCTCTTGGCACTTTTTCTGAAACATAGACACTTGGTCTAGTTCCAATGATTGTGCAAAGATATAAGCCTGAACATGTCTTTAACCGTATTTATCAAATTGAATAGTTCCCTCCAGTTTGGTGGATTTTTTCCGGTTATCTTTTCCACTTGTTGTATTACCCATCTGTAGCTTTATTAGTCACAATCCCTCCAAAGGACAAAGGCTTGATTCAGTTTCTGAAGGGTATCGTTATGAAAAATGAAGACATATAGGTCCAAAAAGCACTGAAAACTCGAGATACACCATCAAAGACGGCCTGAAGACACTGCTTGTAAGTGATGAAGGGAAGGGAGAAATGGCACATAATCAATCAATTTCTTACCTAAAGAGGCGAAGTAATAAACACTACTCCAGTGAATAGCCTACTTTTCTGAAACAAGCAAACAGAAAGGAATCGTTTATTTAAAATCCAGATGTTTGACTGAGGATCCTACAGGCATTCCAAGGATCACTCTATTGTAGTAGTTGTTTTTCCCAAGGAATATGACTTTTCAAAGTTTCCCACTCTCTACAAATAACTACAAAGCAGATTATTGAAATAACTTGAGAAGACTGAGTATTTAGGCCACCATTTCTCCTTTTCAACCTTGGTAACAACTACTATGGTCTGAAGTTAAATTTGCCTCCCAAATTTGCCTGATTCTAGACTACCAGGTTTCTTCCACAGGGTATAGGGGAAGTTAGACACCTCAGAAAGTGAAATAAAGTGTAAAATGTGTGAGGTTATCTGTAGCTGCAGAACTAATGAATGAACATGTTTACAGAGCTTCATGAGAGCATATGTGCTGCCTTTTTCTGAGGCTCAAAATTCCCTCCTACAGATAAGGTAAGGCCTGTTTTGAGGTTCCTGATGTGTGCTCATTTATGCTTGTTAAAATGCATCAAAAGGATGAAGAGAAGCGTTGCCCTGTGTGTATTTAATTCTCAAGTGAATAGGTAATAAAATTGTGAACAGAAGACCTGCCTGAGGACTTCCAAGTTTACTTTACCCAGGTCCTAGTTTGGTACTCTCAACAGTCTTCTTCAGAACCCTTCCAACCCAGAATATTCTCATTCTGTGAACTGCATAACTTTCAAATACTATTCATAAAGCTCAAATCCTCTGTAGAAGACAGTTGAAGATTTGCGGAGCATGAAAGACAGGGAAAAAGTGTGATCTTAACTCTATAGCTGAACACCAACTTGTAAAGTGGAAGATCTGGTGTCAAGCCTTTTCCCTCAAGACTGTTTCTATGTTTTGTAGGAGTGAGATAATTCTGTTAATGAGAACTGAAATCCAGAAGTCTTTCTCTGTCCCTGCCATTCCCTTCCTGTATTTCTGTAGCCTACATAAATTATACATTCATCTGATTGTTAAAGAAAAAAAATCCAAACCCTATATAAAACCCATTTTTGATGTTTAAATATCTACTGGGCCTGACCCAAAGGGTCAAATATCTAAAGTTTTCTGATTCTTGTCAAAATCATTGTATTTAGACTGACCACCTCTATTTTTTAGAATTGCAAACATTTGCCTTTTTGTTCTATATCCACATTTGTAAAATAGGAATAAAGGAAATCCTTTTTCTTTTTTGAGAACTGGAGTTTGTTAACTGTGGTAATTGAAGGTACCTAAAATCATTTTATTCATATACTTCACAGACGTAAGTAAGCAAGTGCTGAGTGCAAAAATAATTCTTTACTTTCCAAGCTGGAGCTGACTTGCTAAGCTGAAGGACACACTCTCTAGTCCATTACCCTGTCCTCCATATTTTACATTTTTGTCAATAAAAAATAATGTACAGTCAGAGTGTGAAATTTCTGCAGTATGAAGGGCTAACAAAAGGCCCATGCCTCACCAGACTTCCAAAAGAGAGTGGCACCTCAACGGGCCAGTCAGTGTTAATGGCTAAAAAATGAGACATTCAGAGCCTATGTGTCAAACATGCAGGGCCACATTCTTGACCCTCACTGTCAGTCTTGCCTGGCTGAAGAAGGCACACATGGCAGAAAGCTGCCTTTGGCTGAAGAGACGAAGACAAATTCACCTTGGAGAGATGGTAGAGTTGATAAAGATGTTGTTTACTCAATCTAAAGGATCTTCCACCAACATATTGAGAAACTGTGATTTTCTTTTCTTTTACCTCCAAGGTGTTGTCCTCTTTGCAGCATACTTTCAAATTTTGTCTAATAGAAGTTAAAAGTATTCATTGCCTTGACTGTAAAACAGGTACCATGTCTCATCACACACAAGCCTGGTTTGGGTTCCCATTAAGTTCTCCCCGATATATGGTTAGTAAGAAATTAATTTTTTCAGACAGTTTCTTAATTTGTAAGTAAAATTATCACAAAATAATATGTTTTTCCAGTTCTCCTCTTCATTCGTTAAGGTCAAATTTGTGACTCTTTTTGATGAGAGGGAAGCAGAAAAAGTCTTCTGCTGAAAGTATACCACTTATGTAGGACAGTTCTGTCTGAAACTGGATAAGTAAAACTCAGTCATATAATTTCTTCTGTCCTAATTCTTAAGGTGAAAGCAAAAGAAAGGAATCTGTAAAAGTAGCATGATACACGTGTTTTACCTTAATACTCAGAGTGTCCTAAAAATTACTCAGGCAGCTGGCACATTTTATAGTTTAGTTTCCTTTTTGTTTAGACTGTATTTTTGAATGAAAATGAAATTAACTGGTGATTAAGATCATGGGTTTGCCTGTTTGAGATGCAAAACACGTGGACTTTCTCTGAAATTTTAAAATAATTGGCCATTCTTTTTTGTAAGTTTATTTAAATTCTATAGTAGGTGTTAGGCAGTATTTGGACACGAGTGAGTCAGTTCTCTAAGTTATGTTAAGAGGAAAAAAAAAGCAATTAGTAGACTCCAAGACTAGAAATACCACAGTGCTTTAACCTGGATCTTGAGGGAGTTTCTTTGGAACAGTTATGACTGCAACAGGGTGTCCTGTCTTGCAGCAAAAATAGTAGTGTCCCATGTAGGCTAACCTGGTCACCAACTGCTCTTCTGAATATCACTTCTGCTGTTGCAATGGAGATGTTGTTTTGGCCACTTGTGGAGAAGATGATTCACTGCAAAATGCCATTTGTGGCTAATGATCACCTGCAGAGTTACACGGTTTTCACAAAGGTAAAACAAAAAGAAAAGAGCCACGGCCCAATTAAGATCCCCCCAATTTTTGATCTTAAATAGGTAGTTTTAGTTTTTGAGTTTTGCTAAATTATCTGACAGTTCAAAAAAGTCACAATTAGTTCAACTTGCTGAAAGAGATTTTTACTAGGATGCCATGAGTTTTTTAACTAATCTTCGCCTTGCAAATCTCAGCTGTTTGAGAATTGGGCCCTAAGTTGTCTTTTCACAATGATCTTGTTTTTGTAAAATAATGATCTAAGTGATTTATTATTCAGTTCTTCCACTGCTGCTTTATTTCTGTTGATCTTTGTTTTTCTGTTTAATTTCTATAAATTACTGTACAGTTTCCCATAAGGTATAATTAAACAGAATTGCTAAAGTTTTAATTATTGTGTATTATAGATGTTGAAAGCAACATTAGCACTTAGCTTTTAAAAATGTGATAGTATATTTATAAGAGAGCATTTATAAACACATTTACATATAGTTAAGATGAAAAAGGTATTTGAATTGTAGTCATTAGCATTTCTTCAAACATATGGCATACCAGCAGAAGCCATGGGCCATGCCTTCATTAACTGAACACTGTTTCATCAGTATCTCAGCTTCCTGCTGTGCCACCCTGTAGCGTACCCTTCTGTCCCTGAGGTTTCAGTGACAAGGGACAATATGTCCCCAAGGTGAAAATCTGGGAAATAACGCAGATTAGCCCTTAGAGGAGTTCTTATGATTATTTAATCATACTTAGGAAAGAAGGGAAAGAAGTACACTGTACCACAAAAGAAAAACATTAAAAATCCTACCAGCCTACTATTTTCCATGTTGCAGTGTATGATGGTCTCTTCAGTGCACAATCAAGATAACAACTGTGGAACATGACAGCTTTATGCTGCCTATTATAAGGGTGGCCTGTTTCAAATTTGTTCATATAATGGGCAAAGCCTACACTGGTACTAATAGGCATCATGGGTCAATTATCATTCATTGGCCATAATATTCAAGTGATGGATCAAGATTTAACTTCTCTTAGCCATGGTACATGCAGCCATTTAATTTTATTTCCTAATAAAAAAATGGAAAGGGAATAAAAATACTCATATAAATGTCATGGTCATATTTTATTTGTGCATTTCTGAGGTATATAAAGATAGGTTAATATGACAAGCAAAGACATTTGTCTTAAGTGATCAAGTTTTCTTATACTCTGCCTCTTATATGATATTCTTTGCTAAATATATATATATATATTGGAAAGCTCTTAGTAGAAAGTTTAAAAGAACTTACATATTTTGTTTGACAAGATGACACTTTTGAAAGTAAGGTTAGTTTTTAGGGTTGCAGTGGGTTGTTTTTTTGATATGCATCTTTTCATTATCTCATAGTCTCTCTTTTCCTTCTCACTGTGACATAGAGCAGGAAAAAAGCATTGAAGTAGGAACTAATTGTCAAAAATATTTGATCAGTTTCTTATGGACATTGGTCTGCTTCCTTGCATTTGTGTCTATTTTCTTCAAGAAGAGTTGGAGCTTTATGGATGTTACTGAATGCCCTCAGCCTTTGGAATCCAGTCAGTAAAGCCTGTTCTTGGATCATAAGTCTGGTTATTAAATCAGCTATTCCAAAAATCCTTTTTCTAATATTTTTTTAATATTTAAACGTGTTATGCTACAATCTGACCTATTATTCTACCTTTAGAAAAAGTACTCTTTAACATGCATTTAGAGAGAGGAATAAAAAATCTGTTGCAGTTTAGCCTAGTGCAGATGGAGAAAGTGTGGATTTATGAAACAAGCTTTGATTTATATCATTACATGCATCTGATACAATTTATATGTTTTTATATAATTTCTCATAGTTTTTGTCAGGCCTAGATGTTGTTATGACAGGTTTAGAAACATTTTGGTAGGTAGTCAAAGTAAAAATGTTTAAATTGGCAGTTTCATTTTTACCTTTACTGTTTTTTTATGGGAAGAATCTGAAAATCTCTCGCTACGGTATCCACCATTAATCAGTGGTGCAACGGAAAGCTCTCATTAACTTCAACCCTCCAACCCTGACATTATTCTACTCATCACAGCAATCATTAGCAAAATGAAAAACAATCAACCAGCATATCTACATTCTAATAATATTAATGCTTTCACTCTATTACACACAAATGTCAAATGTGACAAAAATCACTGAACTTAAAATATATACATAACAGATTCTGATATATATAAAGCACCAGTTTTTGTTATTCTCACTCAACAGCAAAATCAAAGTTACGGTGCCAAGGGGGCCCATACCATTTGCAATCTGTAGCATTTCCAATGTATTTTCAACAATATTGTAAATATTTATGGAGTTTTATAAAGGCTCTATGCTTCCTTCTGTTTGTGATGCATCAACAAGACACAGTAGGACATCATAGGCAGATATTTACTTCTGGGAATTCCCTTTTGGCCTCTTTTTGGTTGAAAACCACTTCATGACATACCATACCACAAATCCCCAGAAATGTACCGTGCTATTATTGCCAGCTGAGTTCTTCCAAGTAAAGATGACATCAGCCATCTGTCATGCTATACTAATCCCAGGAAAGAAAGCCAACTCAAGAGAAAATAAATACCTTTCATATCTATTAGCCAAATATTTATACTAAAAATGAAATTATTAAAATCTCACTAGCAAAGCTAATGATTGTAAATGAATAGTCTTTTCTGTACCTAAAATGTCTTTGTCTTTTTACCTGCTGAAAGCAAATTATGCCATGAGCATTTGTTTGAAATGCTGGTCTTTTGCTACATATTGGTAGATAAGAAAATATGTTTCCAAGTCGTGATTTTCCTCTAGACCTGCTAGATGAACTCTGCCAGGTACCATGTTGCATCAATGTTCTGTACTGCTCTGCTGAGGTAAATGGAAGTTTCCCAGGATCTAACGATGCAGGAATTACACTCTCCATCACAAGCAATGCTGCCAATCAATAAAGAGAGTGTCTAAATTAAGAGTAACATCATAATAAAATGTTTAAAAAGCCCAAACTGCATCAGCTTCCCTACAGCTCAGGGTATGTGTCAGTGAGGAAGCCTTTTGGATAAGCTGAAAGACTATTTTACATTGAGACTAATCCTGTGCATTTATGTCTTATTTCTTTGTTGTGGGAGTTTACTCAACAGCATTTATTCAAAGTTTAAACTGATGTGGTGCTCACAAGGTCCCATCAGAGTACAATTAAGGCTAGAACAATAAATCTCATGAGATTTAAAAAAGTAGCAGCCATCTAGCCCATTTTCTGGTAAGAATGTACCATGGTTCTATAACAGAAAGTGATCCTTGAGCACAGAGATGAATAGTTTAGTGGTATTGCCGTTAGTGCTTTTCACGCTGTAAATGTAATTTTGCTCTTTTAGAGTTGTAGAAGTAACACAGAACTAAACATTCACACATAGCACTACAAATCTAAATAAAATATCTCCCATCTCCCCACACAATCACATTTGTTTTTCCCCCTAATTTTGCCACCTAAAATTGTGAGGCTTTCTTTTTCAACCAAAGCATTTTGGGATATGAATTTATACAAAATGGAAAATGAAAACAATAGATTCTTCAGAATTACAAGCATGTTTCTTGGGCTGTAAATAATTTGACTTCTTTATAATTTAGAATAATACAATAGGTGGAATTAAATTTTTATTACATAATTTTTCATACAGAACTAGGAATTAATAAACAAAGGATTTTCTTACAAGTTCTCTTCCTGAGTATGTACTACTTACTATAACATCTTACAACATTTTATCTACTCTGCAATCTGATAGTGTATTCAAATAACTGTCATCACTTTTGACACACTCTTGAAAATATACATAGTAAACTGTTTATGCTAAGCTAGATAGATTTAAACATTTCAAACTGTGCAAACCCATTAACAACAACTCAGAGTTGAACCTGGCTGGGACACTTCCGGTGTACAATCTTTCTTCAACTACTATTTATTTGTCCAAATCAATACTTTTAACTGCATGCAGTAGTACCACTAAGAGACTTGGAGTAGGCTTTCAGTGCAGGGATAACACGTTTAATGAATAGAGGGAGAAGAATAAAATCCTATGTCACAATCATATAGTAGTTTGGCAGCTGATGTCAGATCTCAGAAATCTGTGTTCAAGTCTCTGCTTTTCTCATATTGCCAAGATGACCATAAACACTTTGCATGGACCGCATAGAATATTTTATTTTATTTGCTGTGTAGAAATAATGTAATATTTCAAAGAAGAGGACTTCATCTGGGTCTCCTACTGTGGGTGAATGACAGTAACCTTAGTTATCAGTTAGCTTTATTGTCTTTCACTGACATTAATGAAGTCTTTTCATGTGTGTAGCATGTTGCTTGTCTCAAATAAAGCAAATAAAATTACTGCACTTAGGATATTTGTAAATAATTCAGGATAAAATTTACAAAGCAGAGCTTATTTTCATTTTGGAGCAGATGTTGAATGCAGCCACCTGAAGAATAGTATGACTGAGAGTTTCTGAGTTAGACAAAGCCTGAAGCTGGATCAAAAGTAAAAGTTTTAGCTGTGCTTAATCATGTGATGTTGTGACTAGAAGGAAACTACCACCTTCAGTGATTACTACTGCATGTTGTCTAAAGATGTGTCTGAGTATTTTTTCAAGAAACAGTAGTTTTGAGATAATGTTGAATATCTGAGAAGTTTACTGGTGTTAGATGTAGTAGTTGTTTCAGAGTATGATGGTTTGGGATTTTTTAACTATTGAAGATTAAAAGGTTTCCCTGAGACAATACTAAATTGCAGACTTCTTTTTCCAGGGCTTTGGATGTGAAACTCAGGCAGCAAAGCTTGGGATCCAAGTCAGAACTCCAAGACAAGGAAATACCTGGAGTCAGAATCTGCTGCTACCAACTCTCAATTTTTTCAGTAATTTTAATTTTCTTTTTTATGATTTAAATTTCAAAAAGCCTTAGTTTACCTTCATGCAAAAATGGGAGTTTTTGAATTTGTGGCTGTTTGCATAAGACTACAAAATCTCCAGTCAGAAAGAAATACAGCTAGACTGAATATGAAAATTATAGAGAACCACAGAATCATAGAATGTTTTGGGTTGGAAGGGACCTCAAAGATCACCTGGTTTCAACCTCCCTGCCATGGGCAAGAACATCTTTCACTAGACCAACTTCTTCAAAGTCCCATCCACCCTGACCTTTATCACTTCCAGGGATGAGTGTCAACAGCTTCTCTGGGCAGCCCGTTCCGGTGCCTCATAATCCATGTCCAGCATACATATATCGACAGCAGGAGGAGGATGTAAACACACATCTGCTGACAACCCAATTTGATGTTTTCCTCAGGATCAGGCAGTGGCTAAAGAAGAGACTTCTTGCACTGCCACCTCTTCCCCTTTCCTCTTCTATTCCCAAAGTACACAAGGAAAGAAGATAGATTAACATGGAGGTATATGCAGAGATTCCGATTATTTTAAGGCAGTGAATTTCTTGTCTCTTTGCAGGTTAAGAAATTACTCAATGAACAGCAACAACATGTTTTGATTTTTTTTTCCTAAAATATTG
Source organism: Lepidothrix coronata (assembly GCF_001604755.1). Lineage (NCBI taxonomy): Eukaryota > Metazoa > Chordata > Aves > Passeriformes > Pipridae > Lepidothrix > Lepidothrix coronata. The sequence continues at coordinate 1,503,624 of NW_016690357.1, forward strand.
AAATGGAAAATGAAGAGAAAGAAAGAAGTTACTTTGTTATGAATATTTCCTCAAGAGCTTAAAATCATAAAGGGAACCTCTGATCTTGGGAAGCGAGGTGGTTAGAAAAAAAAATCAAAAATGGAATACCTAGGTTACACATATCCCTTGACACTCAAAAAGGTAAACCAGTCCTTTGTGTCCTGTGCAGAAAACAAGGGCAAGTTACAATTCTGCGTGACAGTTATAGCAAAAGAAATTACATAACTTTTGGACTGATTACTTCAACCATCAAATCTTTTGGAGGATGAACACCAACCTGGATCACCACGATTCTATCTCCAAGGACAACCGCATTGAAAAACAAGGTGCCATTGCTAAAATAACATTTTTGTGACTTCGGCTTATTTACAGAATCAAGAAATCTAGAACTAGAATTTTTTAGTCATCACTTGTCTCAGTAGGAATGTAGCTGTCTGCTTTACAGCCCAGTAAGAGCTGGGGGAAAAAAAAGTATATTACCTTGCCCTATAACTTTCAAAAGCAATAAGCCATTCCTGAACCCAGAAGACTGTTTCCTGCAATGTAATATTTTTTTATTCAATTAAGAAACTGGGAACACAAGCTGAACTTTTATTAAAAATAGATCACAATAAATAAGATCAGTGATTCTTTGATTTCCAAGTAAAATTTATGCCATATTTTAAGTAAAAAGTTTCAGATGAAAAGAAATGTTACTTTCTTTGCATTTCTATTTTAGGTATCTCCATTTACTAATGAAGAAAAGGTAAAAACCAGAGATTTCATCATTCCCTTTCTCCTAGGAGTTTAAATAAGAAAGAAGGACCAGTAGCTTGAAATTTAAGCAGGGATAGGAGAAAGATTTTTTTCTGAAACAAAATAATAACAAAATAAAGAAAATACTTGTTGATTGCTATTTTTTTAATCAAATTTACAGATTTTTGCATTATTGTTTTAAACCGTGCCATAAAAGAGGCAAGTCACTAGTTTTAGAGTGATTCCTTCCCATTTTTGGGTAGTGTGATTTTTAAATTCTGATTCCCATTTGGACTGTTGAATTTTCAGCTATTTCAGTAATAAAATGCAGAAGTCTAGTTTGTGCAAAGAACAACAACTAGTCTAAGAAGTCTATTGGTATCATAAATTTAAATCATCATTAATATGACTGTTTTTAAAATGGAAGAAAAAGGTTATTTCTGGTTTATTTCTTGCAGTTCCCTAGAAAGTAATTAAAATTAAGAATAAGGGGGTAAAAAGCATGTACAAGTGAGTTTATTTAGAAAGAGAGTGGAGAAAAAGAGTTGTTGGGTAGATACAGAAAGAAGGAAAAGAAGAGAAGGTTAAATCAATTGAAAGTAGAAGGAAAGATATATCATCACCCTAGTGTGATTTTGGCTATTTACTCATTAGGAGGCACTCGTATACTAAAAGGACTCACTAGACAGATAAATAGCAATGGGCAAATATATGCTGTTGCATAAATTTAAGAGGAAAAAAGACATTAGTGAAACCTGAATTTCTTTATTGAATAATTTACTTTGTCATTATAAATGTAATGCTTTATTGCCTTGCAGTGTAACTACTGGGGAGATGTGTTGGTAAAGCCCAGTCCCAAGAGGGATGGTTGAAGAATGATCAAAAGCTTGGATTTTTTTTTTTTCTTTTTGCTTAGGTTGTTTTTATCATTTTGTTTTGGTTCCTGGAATTTCTTATTAACTTTACAAATACCGTTACAGACTGCTTTTTGGACTACCTTCCTGCTCATTTAGTTTAATGGATGAATAAAACTTTTCCGCAGAAATTACAATAGTAGGAAAAGTTTGTGAGACCATAAGCAGCAGACTTTGAAAACATTCATTCTTCTAGTGGGTCTTTGATAAATTCTTACAGCTGTGGGTTTTCTAATGCAGAAGTCATTTGACGCTCTTATCTGGTATTGAAAATATTACTTATAGGTAGTTCTTGACTACTGAGCCTCTGTTTGATGGTGTCAAACTCCTGTGCGTTTATGAAGTAATGCACAGAAAATTCACTGGAGAAAAGGCATCTGGGGAAAAAATAGGACTTCTTCTTTTAGTTTGGTGAGCTTCCAGAATTCGGTCCTGCATGTGGCCAACTTTTCCTGCTTGCTGTGTTGTTAATATGTTCATAAAATATTGGAAATTTTGTTTACTAATTTTCCTCAGTGGTAAGCCTTTAATGCTGACTGTACTCTACTTGGAACTTTAGGGAAAAAGAATAAGACCACTCTCTGCTCCTACACTCCAGAGAAAAATCCTCAGAATGCAAGACTTCTTCTTAGAATTGATCTGATTTCAATGAAATGGGATGACCTCTGGTAATATGGTGATGGCATATGCATCATGATGCAAATATTTGATCTCAAAGTATAAAGTTAAAATGCTGTAGTCCAAAGTTTACCTATAATTAGCCTGGTAAAAATTGGTCATAGTTGAGTCCAGAGTAAAGCACATATTATGAAACAGTTTTGGAATATTTTTTCTCAGATTGGCAGACATGAAGATGGCTGGCTCACAGAAGAACCTGGGGTTTAAGCCTAAATGTATTTCCTCACCCTAATCTGTATTCTAGTCCCTTTGCTAACATGGATAATTGACTAACTCCACATAATCTCTTGTATGCCAATGTGAATAAGTTATTTGGTAATCAAATACTGATATATACATATAAAACAACAAAAGCCTTATCTCTGAGTTTCAGAAAGCACAACAATTTTTACTTTAGACAGAAATGACTGTCTGCTACAACTCACCACCATCCAAGTGCAAAGTATCCCACGGGAGATTGGCTGTACAGGTGATCTCTGAGAAACTGTAAAAGCTTTTAACATTTTTTATGTGAGTGGAGAATTGCATCAAGATTACCTTTCCTGTTACACCAAATATTGTTTGTTTGTTTGTTTGTTTGTGTTGTACTGATTCCAGATATCTAATATTTTGTCATGTATGAAGCTGATCCAACACCTCAAATTTATGGGCTGTTAAGATGAAAACTGTGAGCAGGGTTATCCTAACTGAAGAGACAGAGGAGATTTGATTTAAATCTAAGTTAAACAGAGTACTTTCCTTCATTGTTAAACAAAGCACTGTACTAAATATGAGAGGACTCATTTTTCAAAACCTTTTGCCTAAACTTTTATTCATTGGTTTCCCTCGGCTAAAATCATATGAGATGAAATAATATTGCACAGTTAACTGTAAAATATATGTTTTAATTTTCTCAAATGAAAGAAAATTGATGAGAGTTGCTTTTGATAAATGCAGCATATTTGCATATTGTAAAATAAAATATGCTTCTTTGTATGGAATCATATAACAGCATATATTAAAAATTGTATTTCTTGTGAACAGAAGAAAAAACCCTGAACTTATCTGCATATTTTACTAAAGAGAGAGGGGTATTCCTATTTTCTTTCAGCATCTGAGGGAGTTACCTTCATGAAGGTCATACTCCTATAGGGATTACAAAAAAAAATAAAATTGTCTTTTTAACTCTTGCATACATGAACAAAAGGATTTAAATGTATCTGTCATCTTTTAGGTAGGGAATCACGTAAGAAGTGGCTTTGTAATTGACAACAGTAGGACAGTGCAATAACCATTATAGATAACATTTCAAAAGTGCTTTCATTCTAACCTTCAGTTTTCACTCAACATTCTGAAGTCTTTAACTTTGAGGGGATGTTTTTAGATGCAATCTTCCTACATCCGTGATGTTTAATTTATGGTTAGTACTTTGTTTTAATTTTGCTATTATATACGTTTAAATTTGCTAGATTTTATTTGGGCCAGTTAAAGGGGAAAATAACTGTCTCCAGAGATATAAAGTAATCATGTAGCATTGTTTTTCTAAGCATGGAAAACTGATAGTGACAGAAATTGAAATGCACTACGTTATTGCAAAAAGTACCTTGGAGTGGTCTGATGAGAACTGATGTTGATTTGACAGAGTTCTCAGCTATTCAAAGCTGCTTTCCCCATCTGAACGGTGTGGGTTTTTTACAAGTGTTCAGCTTTGTTCATATTTTCTTCGCAATGGAAATTTAATTGCTGCTATTTCAGTTGGGATAACACTGGGTTAGCACTGAACATTTCAGAAAGAACTTCACTGTGAGAGTAGATTATACAGATGCATTCTATGGGTGTCAGGGGTTATTAGTAGGCAATGCCTTTTGCTGTTAATAATGTGTCTTTCCTGTATGACCATGCCAGGATTTGGGGATTCAGTGGAACATACGTTTGGAGAAGTGGATTTCTTCTCCAAGAATTAGATGAACCCTTTCAGGGCTGACTTATCATAAGTAATCTTGCTTGAGAGCGAGAGAGCAAACAGTGTGTTTATATTTGATATTTATTCCCAATGAGTTGCACAGAGTAAAAATAAGCAGGCCAGGGACATTGCAATAGAGTTTGTAATTAAGACCAACCCTCCTGTATGTGTGTAGAACTCTGTGGGAAAATTTATCATACACAGAAATAACTTAAGAAGAATTTAACTATAGTAACCAAAACATAAGCATTTTAGGAAAAGGACAAGTCCGGTGCTGTTTTATATTGCTCTGGTTTAATGATGACAGACACTAATTGACTAGTTGGTGAACCTCCTAATGCTTCTCCTTTTTACGTTGCTGGAACCATCAAACCCTGCTAACAATCTAAGTGCATCTTTAGTTAAACCTTACAAAACAAATAGGTGCACTTTGAGGATTTCTTGTCCTTTCCCAGCTAGTTTGAAATTAAAAACCATCTTCCTTTAATTTGCGGCATGAAAATTTGGCAGACATTTTCCTCGGAACATTTATTATATCCTGTTTCTGAAGAAAATCAGGTTTGTATGAATCTGTTGTGAACATTAAAAGATTATCAACAGAAAAACATCAGTTCAAAGCAAAAAAATGACATCAATTATTTTCGAAACCCAAAAATTAGGGCTTTATTTTTATATACCCTTCTTTTCAAAGTAGTGTCATGCACCATTTGAAATTGTGTTGCAGTTTTAAGTACAAACTACAATGGTATATCAAATATGCTCTTTGTTTCTCTGTTCCATTTTCACTATATCTGACCAGATGCTTCAAGTAATTATATGTCTGACACAGACAAGTAGTATTGATAAATGGATGATTCTATCTCTCTTTGACTCTAAAGGTTTGTCAAGACGTCTGTTGATAGAACGAAGCTGAATTTAAAGAAAAAAAAATTAAATATCGAGTCCTGTGTAATTTATAAACCAGGACATTTGGTATTAATCTGCCTTCTGCAAAATGAACCAACACCAACTTTTGGGAAGATGTCCACATTAAACAGAGAGACACTCTATGGAAGGCTCAATATACAGTTACAGCCAACTTGGGTTCAAGTCCAAATGTTAAAATGTTCTTTATCCAAGTAAAAGGGGGCTTTTTAATAAATTCTGGAACATTTTCCTCCAATAATCTCCACATGTACTTTTTATAAATGTAAACACTAGCTGTTGCTATGCCCCGATTTTATTTTAACCTGAGCTGTATTTGCTATACCTAAGGATAATTCACATGTAGCAAAGAGAGCAAAGAGCCCTAATATTTGTATTTTAGAATAAATATTATGAATATCTCTCTCAGGGGAAGAAAATGTTTAGATAACCTGCCTTTCACACGGAAAAGCTGGCTGCTGAACCTTCAAGCCAGCAGTTCTTCCCTGTCTTTCTAACTGAGAGACAGTACTACATCTGAAATTCAGTGCCTCCTGGCCATACTTAAGAAACCCTATTTCTTTGTAAAAGAGGGAGAACGTATGGAAGCTGTAAATAAATAATGATTGCCAAAGATCAGAAGAATTTTTACACAAGACCAAAGCAATTTAAGCTCATTCTTTGATACGAAACATTAATAATTCAACACAGTGATAATTTTGGTATTGCTAGAATTCCTAACAATTGAACTGATCTCCAGGTTGTTAGCAGATCAGTAAGAATTATGTTATTAGTAGCTGACCTCTGCAGAAGTCATATGATTCAGTGTTTAATTTAAGCATTAGGTATGACTTTCTAAGAGGCCCTGGAAATCTCTGTGAAAACATCACACTACTTATTTGATGACAACATACTATTCAGTTCTTTAACAAGAATTTCATGCCTACTTGTCAAAGGCAATCACTGAACTACTCTTCTTTAAGTAATTCAGAAGTTTGATTCAAAATATGATACCTTAATGAAATAGCATGCTGGATATCAGAGAGAAAAATCAGCATATCTTCTGCCCCCTATCCTTTCCAACAGAATATCTAGAATAATTACATACTCACTGAGGAAGACCTAACCCTTTTATAAACATATAAAGATCAGGTCCTGTGGGAGTGGGGACTCACACTTAGAATTCTACTTCAGACAAAGACAATGAAACGTGGACATTGATTTCTTCTTTGCAGGAAGATTATTTTGCTTTTACACTGTTCTGCTGAGTCTCAGGTATTGTGAGCTAGACCTATCAGAGAGAATCCCTCTGCAACTATCATGTCTACACCTCACGTTTGCAGGGCAGCATCCCAGGCCCCAGTCCCCAGTAGTGCCCACGACAGAACAGAGAGCAGAGCTCACGCCTTGCCCATCAAGTAGAAGCGAGCATGTGGGATTTCACAAAATGAGGAGTGTTTCTTCCTAATGGGATGCATAGACCAGGGAACATCCTTCGCCTTACCCTCTCTGTCTGTCTCTTGCAGTGCTTTAAACCCATGGCCCTTCCTCTGTGATGGGACTTGCCTTACCCGTCAGATAAGGTAAATCTCAACACCCTTCTTAGGCAGACATCTTGCCACATGTGTGACCTCGTCTTCAGGCCAGAGAAGGGGTGATTCACACATCAGAAGCCAGGATCACTGACAGGTCCATTTGTGTGAGATGAGTAAAAAAATTAATTGATCAAGCCTTCATATAGGAACAAAACAGAAATACTCAATTCAGAGTACTATTAGGCAAAATAGCGATCCAGGAAAGTCTGCTAATCTATGATCGGTTTCTGTTAGCAATCTAGTTTTGTTTATTGCTGATAATGTTATTTTATTGAGCTTTTTTCCTCAGATGATGTAAACAATGTAACTCTACTGCAGCCAGTGGATTTCTGTCTAAAGTTCAGGCCCCACAGAAGAGCATGTTTCCCTTACCAAATACTTTCCTTTCTTTTTTTTCTTTTATTCACTTAATGCTAATAATAATCTGCAAATTTTTTTTAAATAGCTAGTCTGTAGGCAAATGCACTTTTAATAAAAAGTAAAGGATCCAAATTCAACTGCTTTGGAAAGGAACATAAGGGAAAGGAAAAGAAGAAAAGAAGAAAAGAAAAAAGGAAAAAGAAAAAAGAAAAAAGAAAAAAGAAAAAAGAAAAAAGAAAAAAGAAAAAAGAAAAAAGAAAAAAGAAAA
>NW_016690357.1:1511391-1527494 GCF_001604755.1 Lepidothrix coronata
GGAAGGGAAGGGAAGGGAAGGGAAGGGAAGGGAAGGGAAGGGAAGGGAAGGGAAGGGAAGGGAAGGGAAGGGAAGGGAAGGTTTGGGAAGGGAAGGTTTGGGAAGGTTTGGGAAGGGAAGTTTTGGGAAGGGAAGGTTTGGGAAGGTTTGGGAAGGTTTGGGAAGGGAATAATAAAGAAAGACAGCATAAACAGTAGTGAACTGGCAAAGCAGTGAACTTCCAGATGTGCATTAGTTTATCTTCAGGCAGGGTCAGTTAGCATATTTCTGTTCTGGCATGTGCATTCATCTTCTGAACAGGGTGGAAATTCAACATAATGAGCACCTGATCATCCATTACTAATAAGCCAGATATGCCCTGTTATTTAATTTGCTCTATCGTAATTTCATCCAGTATATATTGCTTTACACTATACCAGTCAGCCTAATGGAGAAAGCTTGTCTTCATCCTTTTCACTTTCCCTACTGGTAAATGGATTTAGAAAAAGGAATGTAGTCTATTATTCAAAGGTGGTTTCTAAGATGGTTCACAACAGGTTAATGAATGATATCTAACACTCATATTAGACCAATCACATTAATAACAGAGAAGACCACCTGAGGGTCATAGTGCTAATTGCATGGGAGGTCCAGCCAGACGGCATCTTTATCTTAGAATTCAAGACGCACATAGTTTGACTAATCACCCACAGTGTGTTTGCAATTAAAATAACACTGTATTAACCCTGCCAATGTGAGGTATCAATATTTTATGTGGGGCTTGACAGTTCTAAGCTGAACATTTGTAGTGCTTGATAGTACTGGTGTAGGAAGCACACAGCTCTTGTTCTGCTTTAGACTGCAGCCAAGGAAGTTTCACAGGGGAAAATTCAGAGGGTGTATTTTGTTCAGAAATTTAATTTTTTTATTATTATTTGTAAGAATGTTGTTAATATCATCAAACATAGGTGTTTTGTAACTTAAGTTACTTTATACACCACAACACAAAATCTGTGGTGTTTCAGAAACTGAAGAAGGTACTCTAGAAATCAATGGAAAGACTCCTCTGATTCATTTAGCTCCACCCTGAACTGAAGGAAATGAAGAGCAATGTTTCCTTTTAGTATGACTGAGACTGATTGTTGCACAAAGTTCAAAGTGGACACAAGGCGTGTTGCATTAACAATTGCTCTATGTGTGAGGTAGATCTTCACTGGTTTAATTTGGCATGTGTATTCTCTCAATCATGTGAGACTCTGATTTACACATGTGCAACCTATGGAACCAATTTAACTTGAAGATTGAGGTCCATTTTCCCAATCTGATTGTCAAAGAAGACACTGGTCCTTCCTTCTTAGCCCACATCTCCAAGTTCCTTCTGATACTCTGCCCAACTTTTGTATAGATTTGGTTTTTGTTTACATTACTGCTGTTACACTTGTGAAAGCTCATCTGTAGCAAATAGCCACTGTTATCTCAAACACATTCAACCTGCATTATTTACAACTTAAAAAGAATCATTGTGTAACTTTTTAGATGTTCCTTAAAAGGAACACTTATCTGAGAGCCAGCTGGTTTTTTGAATTTCACTAAACGTTAAAAAACAAAACAAAATGAAAACTGCAAAACACTTGAAAATATCTGTTCACAATGAACAAGCACTAGCTTCTTTGCTGTATTTGAGATATGACATGTTTTTGTGAGAATGGATTTTTTTTTATATATATATATATTATTTGTGTCAGTAGTCTGAACACTTTCAAATGTTTGTCAGTTGATGGTCTCTACATAATAGGTACAATTCTTATCTGGGTCAGACCTTCCAGTTCAGGGACAATAGCTTACCTCCCTGAAGCTGAGATTTTTTTCATGTAATAGATTTGTAAAGAACTGAAATGATGCCAAGTAAATGCTTTTCCTCAACTTTTGCAAACACTTTTGCTTCTGCTTGGATCTTCTGCAGACAAAATTATATGAAGTTGTTTCCTGTTTTAAAGAACATATTGAGAGAGGCCTGTGAGACATAAAACTAGTAATAGATTTTCTTTTTAGGCCCTTATATTCTTGTACCTGTTTGCTTCATAAATGCCTTCCTGAAGATTCCTGTATTTATAAATGTGATCAGGGTTTTTAAATCATAGACAACACAGCATAATGTAAACTTTGCAGTGAAAAAAACCAAAACCAACAAACAAAACTCATACAGATCAGTAGTTTACTAGGTCATGCCGAACAATAAAGAAAGGTCCTAATTAAAATTTGACAGAAACTAATTATTTCATTTTACATAGATAAATGGTAAACCACTTGGCTTTTTAGTGCCCCAAATCCAAACTCTTTCAAAATGAAAACTGGACTATAATTCTTCAGTTTTCAAAGGACTATGGGTATGCTGTTTTGCATTTTATTTCAGACATCTAGAGGTGACCAGAGGGTCTCATTCTATTAACTTCAGGGAAATTTTGGCAAAGCTACCAATTGAATCTTCAGGCCTCCACAATAGATTTCAGACACAGTGGAAAGTCAGGTACTGCTCAACAAGTGATAAAAATAGGCTGGTGAGGTCAGATACTCAGACTTCAAAGTAGCCTGAGTGGAAGTTCTGTAAGGGCAGTGAACATCTCTGACCATGTCATCCAACTTCTGAAATCCAAGTGAAATCATGACCTCATCAATGAGATCCGATTCTCTGTCTGGTTATCTTTGGGTGCTTTACTGACACACGGCCAGAAAAGTGTTAAAATATTTTCACATAGAAAATCATAAATCACACATACATACATATATATATGTATATATATGTAGACATATATATGTACATATCTTACAAACCCAAACAGGCCTGGCAGGTTCAAAACTCTCCTGTCCATCTGATGATAAGTACTTCACAAATACCCTTTCCTACTGCAAAGAGTAGGGATAGCAAGCTGGGAGTACTTTTGACCTCAAACCTTCCCTTGTCCATCAGTGATAAACAGATAAAGTATGAACATCAGAGGTTGTTCTGCACCCTGAGGGAAGCATGCATCTTAAACATTCTCCTCCAGAAAAGCTGTGGCCATGCTGTGCTAGAAAGCCACAATGGCAACAAAGGATATATTAATCTACTAAGGAATATGAGCATTTCAAGAAAAAGTTAAGAATCAAATCATACAGGTAAAGTTGATATCTAATTATGAGGGCTGGGGGATTTTGTTGCTTTTTTCAGGACAGGAATATTATTTTATAAGATTTGGCCTAATTTTGTTTACCTTTTTTTTTTTTATTAATAAGAGTTTCATTGAATTGCAAAAGCCAGGTGTAAATCCAAAGTTTCTTACTGCACTTCAAAGATTCATTGGGGAATCTACAAGACATACAACTGGTGTGATTTTTATTTCTATTTCTAGGCATATATTGTTTTTCCTCCCAGTCAGATTAGTTTCTTAATATAGATTCACAATATAGATTACCTGTTTGTTCTTTAATGCATTTTTTTTTCTAATGAACAGTTGCTAAAGGTTGCTATTCCTGATAGGAGACACCAAATCACCAAATGAAGTGGTTAAACCTCCAAAATTCAATATGAAGATTCAAGAGCTACTCTAGTAATATGTGAGGTCTAGAGTGAAGGAGAACTGAGGGAAAATTTGTTCTCTTTCTGTGTGTATATGTGCATGTGTATCTGTGCATTTGGCAGCACCCTCCATCCGTTGCTGATAGTGAGTCTTTTTTTGAAGAATCCCAGAGAGTCAGAGCATAGCAGAGAGCAAACTAGGAGGTACTGGGTAGCTAGAAGAACAGGATAGACAGAAGGGATTGGACATATGCATATGCAATCTCAATGGAGGTATACTCAAAACTTTTCAGAAAAGTAAGAAAGGATTCAGGAAATCTCCTATTGTCTTAAATGCATTGAAATATAGATATCAGGAGATAATATTTTTTTCTAAAAAATTGCTTGTCAGGCATGGAATTATTTCAAATCTCCTCCTTTTTCTTTCTGTTTGTTTGTTTTCACTTTTTTACTTTAATATTGTTAATATTGGAAAAAGAGTCCAGTAGGAAGTGGATCAGTAAGGAGGTGTTTTATCATTTCATCTATCAAGATAAACTTATCAACTCAGTCTCTTTAACCACAGTGGTGCACAGAAAAGAGAGCATACAGCAGTCTTGTGCTAAAAAATCCACCGTGTGGTTGTTGATGAGTTGATCGCCCTCTAAAGAGCCTGATGAATTAGGCATAAGAGCCGCATGATAAGGAGGGTTCATTAGCATGAGCTCGCTCTCACACCATTGTGGGTCATGCATCCCTAGACTGCAGGATGACTAAGGGGAGAGGGCGGGAGGCCAGCCAAGCTCTTGCCAAATGGTTGGTGGAGGCAGGGAGCAGAGCTGGGCTCCCACTGTGACCTTTGCAGGGTGATAGACCGTGGCATGCTGCACACTGTTCAAGCCCTTTGTTGTCAACTCTGCATGGAACTGAGTATAAATATAGAGAGTCTCACAGAAGTTATTTGTCATTATAAATTCACTTGTTTTCCTTCAAAGTATTTTTTTTAAATGTTATTTAAATTTCTGTGGTCTGGAAACAAATCCATATGTGAGTGTGGGTATTTCCTGTTTCTTTTCTGGACAAGAAATACCACAGTACAAGAGAAGGAATCTGGGCATGATTCCCCTCTTGGTATATGTACAATGGACCCTGAGGAACCTCACCTTGTGTAATCTCCACCAATAGTCCCTTCTGGAAGCAAATCATGAAAACTGAATTCTGAGAGGTCCTGATTATACTCCTTTTCCAAGGAGCATCAGACTGAATCGATACTGCTTTCTGTTGTTGTGTTCCAATGTCCACTCTCCTGGAAAGAGTATGGAAATCACAAGGGATCTTGTATGCTTTGATAAACTAGAATCAAGCCCTGGGTTTCCTTCTTCCCACTTCTGTCTGAAAATGTAAGTTGGCTATAGGAACTGCTTTGCTATCTTGTCAGCAGTGTATACACTCCGTTTATATGCTGTAATGGTTTTTACATTAACATTTAATTTCTAGTCAGTATTAATAAAAATTTCCCAGAATTTCTGGTAAATTTTAAGAAAGTAACCTGTATTTGGACTTCATTTAAGGCATACGAATAGAATTTTAGATTTAAAAGTAGGCAGAACAGAGGTGCTGAAAGAGCAGTCACTTCAAGCATACACACTTTCTTCAGGGAAAGAAGACGTGACCTTTAATTTTATTAGCAACTTCCTAAAATTTAGAATAAAATTCTTCATAAAATTTAAGAATCATAGAACCATAGAATATTAAGGGCTGGAAGGGACCTTAAAGATCACCTTGTCCCAACCCCCCTGCCATGAGCAGGTGCATCTCTCACTAGACCCAGTTGCTCAAGGCCTTGTACATCATGGCCTTGAACACTACCAGGGTTGGGGCATCCACAACCTCCCCAGACAACCTGTTTCAGTATCTCACTACCCTCACAGAAGAGAATTTCTTCCTAACATCTAGCCTAAATTTCTCCTCTTTCAGTTTGTACCCATAACTCCTTGTCCTGTCACTACAGTTCCTGATGAAGAGTCCCTCTCTGGCTTCCCCGTAGGCTCCCTTCAGATACTGGAAGGTTGTTATGAGGTCTCCACGCAACCTTCTCTTCTCTAGGCTGAACAGCCCCAACTTTCTCAGCCTGTCATTGAACTGTCTGAACTGTGTTTCATTGTAAAGAGATTGAAATCCTGTATTCTGTTCAAATGATCTTAGGTTGAATTTTTGTGAGAAAACAGGTCGCTCTTCTGCCTTGGTGAGGTTGTAGTTCTGAATTAGAAGTGAGGGGGAGCAAAAATGTGGTTTGGAGTTAAATAAAACATTACGTTTTGATATTTTTTTGTTGTTTATGTTTTCCTTTTTAAAAATGCCTTTAAAATTATTACGGAAGGAAACTAAAATTTAGGTTTGTTTGAACTGAAAATTAATATGCTTACTTTGAAAATAGTGAGGAGAAACTTTTCAACTTCATTTGCATTATGAGTAGAGAGATGTCTTGTAAGGTAGTAATCTGAGTATTGTCATGCCTTGCAGAATAGGGTAAAAATCAAAAGGAAAATTTTTAACAGTTTAGGGGGGTTTTTTGTTTTTCTTTGTTTGGTTGGGATACTTTTCCCCAAAGTTGTACAGGTCAGTTTTAAAAGGTATGACACACAAAAATGTATGTAAGCACTTTGGAGAAATTATCAGTGAACCTGAGAATTGAGGATAGACACAGAAACAGCATGAAATTTCTCAGTAGGCACCTATGAGTATTTCAGATCCTTCTGTCTGCTCTTTCCTTTTTCTAAGTGATTTAGAAAACACATTTCCTTCGAATTTCAGCAAATGCAAATGTTGAGAATTTCAATTTCTAAGGATTAAATTTGAAATATTTATGTAGCTGTGTCCACATTGTCTTGAAATAGCTAGAAAGCTTCAAGTATATCTAATAGATACTATATATGCTTAGCGTCTAATTAGTATATCTAATATATACTTAATAACCCCTCTAATGAACTAACTAGAGTGAAGAGGCATAGAAATTTTGATTTCTAAGTGTAAGCAGTCACTACAATTTATACCTTCTGTTTTGTTCTCTTCAACCTTATAAGTAATTTAAGGTCACAGCACTCTTGTCTTCCACCACATGATCCTTCCTCTCTGTGACTTAGACGAACTGAAAAATAATTCCACCAAAAAAACCTTTTAGCTTTTCCTCTTTCCAGCACAAGAAAAATATGATAAAATATATAGCCACGAGGTAGAGGGAAGTCAGGAATAGCCTTTTTGGCAGAAGAATAATCTTGAATTGTCTTACACAGGTTACAAAACTGCATTTAGCTATCAGTGGTTGAATTCTACCTATCATTTTTTAGAGGCTTTGGAAATCTTCCCAAGGTTTTAGTATAATAAACTGTCTCAGGTGTTGACTTTGCCTAGAGTTAGACAACTAACTATCTGTTGTGCCTCTGGAAACAGTTCCTTTTTATTTTAGCATAAACTTAAAATAAACTCAGTAGAAAACTCCAGGATACAGGGATGCTTTTTGTCATGATGACACAGTTTATATGTACTGTATGAGACTCACGTTTCCAAGAGCGATTAGGATGTTCTGAGTTATATCACTCTGTGTTTACCTTTGGATATTTTCATTCATGGATTTATTTTAGAAATGTACACTGCATTGTAAAACATAATTGGCCTTTTTCCACCTTATTTAAATTCATTTGATGAATATGTAAACTTAGCAACCAAAGTTTCTTAAAGTTACCTTTTGGATTTTGACCCCACGGGGAATAGTCATGTAATCTAATGTAGTTGTTCTGAATAACATCCTAATTAGAAGCCTAAAGTAAGCTGAAATTAGGAGTCTACATGAATCAGAGGGACATAGGCATTTCTAGAATATTATTCACACAAATTAAGTTAAACAGCTGAAAACAGTTTAGATTTTCTCACAGTTTAGATAAAGATTTAGTATTACTGTTTGCTTTGACTGCTCGCATATGTAGGTAAATTTTGAAGAAAAGAGGGCAAAAAGCTTGTCTTCTTTATTATGTTTAGAAGGGTAGCAGTGTAAGTCTACATTTCCCTGTCTGTACTTTTATCTAGGGAAGACACTGTATTTAGCAGGATTTCACACATATATTGCTGTGCCTCTAGAATTCAGTCCCTTGGGTAAAATTTTTATGGAGCTGAAACGCCTTGCTCATATAATGCTCTGACACTGCCTATAGTCGAATGCAGGAGTAGTTTTAGGATCAGAATATTGGCTAAATGACTACTTGGGAAGATCATATGGTTGTTGATAGCATTGGAACTGAAAGATGACGGGTCCTTCCCAGAGGATTGCTTTCTCTCCTGCCCTTGGGCCACAACACTGCATGTGATGAACACGCTGGACTGTTCCATGGGTTGTAAATTATATCCTGCTCTCTCCCCCAGCTATATGCAAAATATGTCAGAACTTATTCAGGGAAGCCACAAAACTTAGTCTGTTTTGCTATTTAATTGTATTACCACCTTAGGATTACATGGCAATTCTGTGGAAGGAGCTGAATGGACTCAATACTGAATTTTGAACTGAGGGCAAAATAGCATTATTATTCATATCCATTTTTCTTCAACGAGTCTGTAAGTCATTGTGCCAAGTTGTGATTTTTATAAAGGTTTAAGCTACTTGCTTTCCAAGAAACAACGTTAAGAGCTACTTGAATGATTATTGCTGTTTCAATGAAATGCTATAATCCTGTAAATCTGTATTAATATTTTTACTGATAAGATTTATTAATTGCCTAGATGAGATTTTTGCATTCCTCTCCAACGGACATACTTGTAGCATGGTAAAGGTGAGTTTATAGGGCAGAACAACATCTTAAGCTCTCTTTTAAGGTAACAATGTCATATTATTCCTAGTAATAAGAAGTAGGTGGGGTTTTTACGGTAAAAGTTTTTAGTCCAATATTTGTTTAGTCCAAATATTTGCCATTCAGCTAAGATGAAGGAAGGAGGATTTCTTCCTTCTCTCTATTTACACAAACACAGGACTGTGAACTAAGTTCTTGGGGTAGAATATTTCAAAATAGATCTCTCAATCTCTCCTATTTAAATAGTTTTACAAAGTATTCAAATATTCCTGGATTAAGAACCTGGAATTCAGATTTACATTTGTAGAGGACAGCTCAGAGTGCCAACATAAAGTTACTGCACCTTTTTTTTTTTACTTAGTTTGAACTAAAACAAATTATCTAGTTCACTAAAAAATATATTGTTTTTAGGTCCAGTCATCAAAATGAAGTTCAGTTATTCATGCAGTCTCATTTATCCTGGAAAAAGTTCTATCACACCATAATGATATTAAAACAATAGAATTCATATGCTGTCTCATTATATGTATATAAAATATAGGATTCCTAAAATCTCCCAGAAATAAGTAGAAGTGTCACCACAAATTCTTTTTTATGTGTGAAGATTTTACATTAGTCTGTAGCTAAAAAATCAGAAAGAGAATAGGAAAGTGTGATTACAGAAAAGAACTCAAATAGCATATTAAATCTAGGAAAGAATGTTTCTTTTTTATTGTGTCTAATACTAGTCTGAGAGAAAGAGTGGGATACCTTTATTAAACTAAAATAAAGCAGCATTCATCCATAATTCAGAGCTTAATGCAATGATTTCAAAGTGACACAAAGACTATCTTGAGTATTATTTTAAGCTGTCTTCTAAAGCACGGTGTTAGTAGTAACGTTTCTGTCTAACTCCATCGTCTTAACAAGTGCTGCTGCCTGCTACAATATCTTATAACTACCTGTACTGTCAAAACACCCTCAGCAGACACTTCTTCCCAACAAAACTCACATGTTATTATCACAGTATTTTTTCCTAGTGTTTTCTTATTCTGCCCTTATTGAAAAATAAAGTAAAGCAACATTCTACTCCAACTGTTCAGTACTATAAAAACATCTTCTGTCTATCACTACCATGGTGATGCAATAGCCTTGTGAACAGCTGTCATTGAAGAGATACAGTTGGGAATTGTCTTAAAAATGTTTTTATCAGAATACACTTGTTTCTTGAAATCAAAACTGTTTTCTTTCAAGATGGTATGTACCTGCTTTAATAAGGCAAGTATTTCTGATCAGTGAGAAAGAAAGATGCACTGACACACTTCATCTGGCCCATTTAGGGTGTTTAAATCCATGAGATGATCCTGGGGACAGATCAACATCTGATGTGCCCTTATTTCACAAAGCATTGTACAACCATTTCAACTTCTACTTATAATTAAGAGTTTAATGAATGACACAGGGAGGTCCTCTGCATGTCTACATGTAGAGTTTACCATAGCACTGCCAGCCTACAAAGTTGCATGGACTAATCAAAATCTCAAAGCAGTATCGTTGTCTCAGGCTGTTGCTGACACAAGGTTTAACACGGTTTACCTGTGCTGAGGACTGGAGTATGCTAGATTACCAGCACTGCTGCTCTCTTCCATGTCTACACTATTTTGAGGTAGTGTCAATGTACCATGCACCACGCCAGGTCAGCTATAGCTAAGTATTACTCAGCTTCTTCAGAAAAAATCCTGCTATGGACTCTGCCTTCCTGTTGATTTTCTTTTCCTACTCCTATCTCCTTTTTTTTATTTTCTCTTTTATTTGATTTTTTACCTTTTTTTTTTTGTTTCTGTTTGGTTTTGTTCTCCTGGTTTAGAGCAAGAAAACTTAAAGAATCTTGTAAAACTTCCCTGGGATGAGAAAATAGTCTACCAGCCACTTCTGAATATTATAGTATCTGGAAGAGTAGGGAGAAGGTAGGAAATTGCTAAGGAGTCTGCAGTGTATATTTATAACATGGGTCTGTTAACCATAGCCAGAAGTTTGTCTCAAAGCATGGTTTAACCATGAGACCTGCTGAGCGAAATCCTGAAAGCAGCATATCCTTATCTTCTCTGTGTTGTAAGCACATGGTGTAAACATTACTGATATTACATCTGCAGTACACGGTGGTAAGTAAGGACAGAAAATAACTAGTGATGACAGATAACAAGTAGTGCATTCATCTGTAGTCCGCAGAACTAAAAAACTAACAAAACGTCTTAAGATCTAAGCTGATGCTGAGATGTCCTTTACTTTAGAGACTATTTCTCTTTTTACTAGAGTACTGTTCAGCAATATCTTCCTTTGAAGATATACGTGATGCTTAAACGCAGCCCCAAGGTTAAAAGGTATAAAACACAATGAAAATATTAATACACAAAATGTACTGTCAGCACCCCAAGAAATAAAGAAACTTTACAATGTCCAGTTTTTTCAACTTTTCTGACAGCCTCTGTTTCTAGCCTTTCAAGTTTTAAAGGGGAATCAAAATAGACATTTGCTGATTTTGATCAACTTCGACTTGGCTGCTGGTTTTAAAGAATTATTGTTTTAGATCTCTGTTAGACAAAGCACATACAAGTTAAGTGACTCTCTTAAGGTCATAAAATATATTTGTGGCAGGAACCTGATTTTCACAACTAATCTGTACGCAATAAATAAGCTCTTAATGTCTAAATTTTAAGCTAAGGCTTCATCTTCTTGTCAGAAGTTACACTGTATATTGTTAATTTCCCTAACTTGACTGCTGATTGTTCTCTTTAAGGAGGCCCCTAGCAGTACTATTTCCAGCTTGCAACTGGTTTAAAACATAAAGAATTGGCAAGATTACTTTTTTTCCACTTGTCATGTCCTTCCACCTAATAGCAGAATAATGGTCTACTTACAGGGATGGTAGCTTTTAACTCATTGTTATGCTATCATCAGTATTTGTCTACCTGTCCTTACCTTGCTAGAGATTTAAGTCCCAAGAACACTCCTGACTTGCTGGTTAACTGTTTTTTTTCTTTTGTAAAACCCAGCCTTCTTAGGCCTAGTGAAACTGTTATGTAGGCATTCACAGGCTTTAATTTCACCCCTCCTTCTCAAAAACATGTATTTTCTGAACCTTTCAGAGTGCTTTTCAAAGATTGAAGCTCTTTAAAATGAAATGAGGTGGGCGTGGGGAGGAGGCAGGCAGATTTGTATCCTCCACCACCAAAACAACTGACTTGTTTTCTCTGGCTTCTAGCTACAAGTTGAGACCTTAGCTTTGTTTTTCCCTCATCCTATGCTTTGGCATGAAGCATCCAAAACGTAGATTTCTGGACTTATTCATGGCATTTCAAAGAGAGCATCATTTGGGCCATACATTAGCAAGAAGGCAAGTAATTAATAATAACACACGTGGAAGCAAATGAATGTTTTGCTTGTTGAAAGAGAATGAGAAAGTCAGACAAAGGCCTGGGCTCTATGTCCTTGCCCTTCACAGCAGCAGAAGAAATAATGTTATGAATAGCATTTAACTTGAATTTGTAGCAAACTGCTGCTTTTATCATAAACAATTGCCAGATGGTATACATTATCTTCCTTTTTTCTCCTTTCACAAAAGCAGCATTAATTGCAGAGCAGCCCAGGGCTCCACTCAGCTCATCAGTGTGATAACACTTCATGACCCTGATTAGCCGTCAGTCTACTCAATTAAAAAGATCATTTAGACATTCACCCAATCATTTGCCTATCGAGCCACCTGGGCCTCAACCAGGGGCTCCATTTTTAACATTCTCCTGCCCTCTCTCATCTCGCCTAGCTTTTTTACATATCTCCAAAAGACGTAATTGAATTAAATAAAGCGTCTCAGGGGCAGCTGCAACATCTGCTGTTTGTGGTATGTCAAGCCTTCAGCATTAAAAACAGTTACATATGCTCCAAATTAGCAGGTCGCAGAGATGAAACAGTCGATGATAGTGTTTTTGTGCCAGCGTGAGAAGCAGCTCACAGCTGTGTGCAATTTACAATTAAAGGCTTTATCAGAGCTCAATTGTACTAGTGAATCAAGTGGTGAGAGGTCAGTTAGTGAATTAGACCAATTAGAGCTTGTACAGTTAAATTATCTGTCTTATTACCTACTGATAAACAGCCTTGTCATAGCTTTACTCAGATGATGAAGCTTGAAAGTGTTTTATGAGGTGATACTGTAGTTTCATGTCTGTCTGTGCGTGTAATGGAACTCAGTAGCTCAGCAAAGTTAGTCTGATGCAACAAGCATACAGCAGACAACTTAAACTGGAGAGAAAAAAAAAATGAAATGCCTGAAGTTAGAAGCTTTAATTGAAATTAGGTTAGGACAAGAATTAAGATTACACATGTTGGCTGTGTTTCAATATTTTTCCACTTGCTAAAGTCTAAATTCATAAAGTTAACAGTGGGAAGTGTTATACTTTTGATTTCTGGGTTGGAGGGTTTTCTTTTAATTACTGTCTTACTCTCTCTCTCACTCCCAGTCTGAAGGAGAGATGGGATGCAAAGGAGAGAATCTAATAAAGTCAGGCTCTGATTTCATACTGTAAAATAATGCAGTAATAATGGACAAAGACAGAAACTGCTGCTTCTTAATCTCAGGATTTACATGGTTCTGGAAAGCATTACTTGTAAGCCTGGACAGAGATGACTGAAGGTGGGGAACTGAACAAAGGTGAGCCACTGAAACCTTTTCAGAAGTATTGCGCATAAAAGTGTATCAGTTTATAGCCGGGTAGTATTAGGCATCGGTTATTGCTATGTCATCCTACTATGTGAATGAGACATGAGCTGCACCAGGGTATGGTGGTGCCAAATTTAGAGGGACCTGGCCCTAAGAATGAGGAACTTGCTGTCTGGGGCTCTGTACAATTTGGAAGCAGGGGAGGGGAATACAGAGTAGAGGGGACTAAGATTAAAGTTGTATGACAGTTTGACAGTGCTGCATGTCAAATTCTGCCTTTTTAAAGCAACAGTAAGTGAGGACCAGAAATCTCAGAAACCTTCCCTTGTAAGGGACTATCTGTGCTTTGCTCTTGAAAACGAAGTAAAGATCACACCTTTCTTTGTTAGTCACACACTGGTAAAGTGATGGTGCCATTCTTATTCAGAGAAAATCCTAGAGATTAGATCATATGCTCAGTTCTCTTCTCTGCAGAACGTAATCAAAGATGTGTTAGGCCATTGGAATGGACTAAAAATATACTTGACTGTATAACCTAGTAGCCAGGGAATTTGGCTTGAAGAAGCAATGAGTCCATTCCCAAAGTTGTATTTCAGTCTTTCCCGTCAACTTGTCATTGGATAAAAGGCAAAAAAGTTATCGGTGTCTTGTATCACTCTTCATTCTTCATGGTAGCACAGAACTGGGAGGAAGGAAGGATGGTGAGCAGCTAGACAGTGAACAAGCTGACTTGTGGGACATCAGACAGTGGGATAGCTGGCACACTAAACGTTAAATCTCTGTGAACAAAGGAGGATATCTTACTTCAAGGTCTGTAACTGGAAACCTTTCTAAGTAACTCATCTATGTTGTGTGGAGCTGCACTATTTGAGTATGTTCAGATGCAAGTCTAAACAGAAATTAAACGCTAGCCATTTATTAAAGGGAGATTTGTTGGGGGTGAGGACATACTTTCATTCCACCCTAATATTTTCTTGGTGCAAGTATACATTTTTTTCAGTGGTCTTTTGATCATGTTTAATGCATGGCTTCTATATATTCAGGCAAACAGATTTTGCAAAACAAGGAGGGTAAGTTTCAAACAGATGTCTTGAGATGTCTTATTAAAGATTGTTGTTGAAATAAATTAAGAAGGTTGTGATGCTGGCAATGAGGGGGCCACAACTCATTTTCTGCAAGTTTGTGATTTGCATTTAAAGAAACTCTAATCAGCCTTGAAATAGCCCTCTTTGAAACAGCAGATTTAATGTTTCAGTGTTTTCCTTAAGTGCATTTACCTCATTGCCAAGATCAAATGTTTAAAAAAAGCAGTTGAAAGAAAGAGAAGTTTTTGAACTTGTGGTTGAATAGAAAAAGAATATTTTTTGAGTGTAAATGAATATATTTTTCAACACTCTTACTCTTCTAAGTAGTAAAGGGTATTTAGTTCATTCCTCAAGGGGAAGAGAGAAACATGGTTAAAGTATTCTCAAAACTGCTGAGATTTGAATGTACAGTGTACACTTGGTTAGAACCCTGATCGCCCTATAGTGCACATGCTGCTGGCAGTTATCGAAATTCTTCATCCTCCCCTCCTGTTGCAGTCTTCCAACTTCTGAGTGACATTTGCCCTTGATAAGGTCAAAGTGAAAGTCAAACCCCAGACATCATAACTTCTTATTTTTAAATGATAAATTGTACCCGTTCAGTAAACACTTAAACAGTGAATTAACGCTCATTTTATTTTTTTTATTCTTGCCTTCGTTGTATTAAAATTGACCAATTACTTTAGTCCTATTTTTAAAAGAAATAGGACTTTCTGCAGCTTTTCGTAAAGTGATTTTGAATTTTAAGTGTCTTTTACTTTCCAAAAGGTTAAGTCCCTGTTTACATAGCTCATTGTTAAGCATAAAAGTGATATTACTTACATAATTCAGTCAATCTAAAATAGGGATAAACTAGAAAAGTTAGTTAGAAGCTAGACTATTACAATAACAAGTCTATATTTTTTGACAGATTGATTTATTGAAAATTCTATTCTAAGTACAATATGAGTTTATGGAGAATACAAGATCTAAAAAGAGAGACACTCAGACTTATCAGCAAATGATAATTACTATTTATCATCTGTTTGCTGAGAAAATAGTAGCAGTAAGGGCATTGCGTCACTTACTGAATTTATTAACCTCAGCTTGGCAAGCCAAACTCTTCACAGTACAAGCTAGTGAAGCTGATTGTGGGCTTAAAAACACTATTAGATGGGGTACTTTCAGGATAACAACCATTGGACATTTAGTTTTTCTCTTTATTACTAGATTCAGCTCAAATATTTAAAAACAAAATAGTTTTGACCACCATTATTTGTTTTCCTCCATTTAATTTTTACTTACTATTTTTGCTATCTACATAACAGAATAACACAGCTCAGTTCAGCTAGTTTTTTCCAGATTTTTGGACCATATGAAACTGCAGCTACATCCACAAATAATGGTATGTAATATAATCACATCTCAGCATTGTGCTTTACATCTGCCTGCTGAAGTTTATGCATCTTCTCTCCAAAATTGGCCACTCTTAAATTATCTCAGTGCTCCTTTACCTATTCCCACAGTACAGAGGGATGTTTCTCCATATCATTGCAAATAAAAAATCCCACCTTATTAGTGGCAGGTGCTGCTAGTCTTCCTTATTTTAGAAAGTTCTGTTTTCCCCAGGCCTCTGAGCCTGTATCTGTGTACCTGAAAGAATCAATGGAAGTGCTCTCTTCTTCCTGGTTGACAATTTAACCAGCATCTGCTACTGTGACATGACCTTCTTGCCTATCCCGCAACAGAGCCACAGGACTTAGATTAGTTATAAGAAAGAAACTATTTACCGTGGGGGTGGTAAAATACTGGAACAGGTTTCACAGGTGGTAGATGCCTCACCCCTGGAAACAGGGCTCTGGGCAACCTGATGTAGCTGAAGATGTCTCTGCTAGTCTGAAACTAAATAATATAATAATGGCCAGTGTACACGAGCGAAGATTTGGGAAAGGTCATTAACCCTTCGAGCCTGCGCAATGGATTTTTTAGGTGAG
>NW_016690357.1:1527695-1745496 GCF_001604755.1 Lepidothrix coronata
GGTGAGAGTCCTGCACCCTAACCACTAGACCACCAGAGGCCCAAAGTCTGAAACTATTCTATAATTAAAACTGGTCTGAATTGTTCGTGAGTTGCAGCTGACTTGACTTGCTGGCTGGGCGTCTTCCACCTGTGCAACTCAGCCACAGGCCTTCTCAAGAGTGCATTGAAGAAACTTGTTTGGGACAACTGAATATTTAAGAATTAGTACACAGTGATGAATATAAATGTTTAAACCATTAATATAAATGTTTGAAGAAATGGAGCACACATGCCTAGTGGCATTTGTCTCAGGAGAACAAATCACCCCCCCCAAGGAGTAGTGCTTAGATGCTTGCAGTAGTCATCTTAGCTTTTACAAATACTATGAGTTTCTTTTAAAAATCTCTGCAAACCCTTTTGCCACATGACACTACCACAGAGATCATTTGAATATTAGGTAACAAAAATTTCAGTAAAATACAATACAACACAGAAGTAAGGTGGTCCTGATGCATACATTTCTTTAGAATGGTAAACTGTGACTCTCAACAATTTTGTTTTCCAGCTAATTTTTACCCATTACACCTTGTCAAAAGTATATCTTTATTAAAACTCCCCAATAGTACTTCTTTTTTTTTCTCACACAAACTCTAGACAATTCTTACTTTTCCCTGGCATAAGCCTCTTTCAGTTTGTATAGTAAATCTGAGTTGCTCAAGGTGTTGTGAGGGCAAAGTCTTTGTCTCCACTACCTACAAGTAATGATTCATGATTATGAATAACTTTCTTTTTCAGACATCCATAGTAGTTCCTTCCTTTGATTGTCCACTCTACACTATTTTCAAAGCTTCCTGCCTTGTCTTAGCCATTAATATAGAAGTCAGTAAATCACCACAATTTACAATTCAGTTCAATTAACACTTTCATTGTTTGATTTAAGACACGGGCCTCAGTTTCTGTTGTTTTGCCTGTCAGATGTCCTTACACAAAAGCCAGGGTGACAGAACACGCACAAGAACCCAAGTTTTCCCAAAGTAATTATTCCCCAGTGATGGATCAGAGACCTTAATTCAAGTCTCTAAGACTGCTTCCTGATGTTTTTTTCTTAAACATCTCAAGGCATGGGCAAATCTCTGTTATTGTTTTCCTGTCTTTGAAGTACTACCTACACATATATTGTTTGTATATTTTTATTTCCATTCAGTCTGTGTCAAGTGTGAATAAATACAGAAATTAATGAGGGAATGAATCTGTATAGAAATCCAGAGCAGAATTTCTTAGTAAGCATTTGGAAATAGTTGGCTGGTGGTCGTTGCCACAGGTCTGGCAAAAGTGGTGAGTTCTTTTAATGAAATGTATAAAAAGCAGTATTTCTAAACCGCATTATTGGTATGACAAACCAAGTAGATACCAAGTGCTTCCTCTGAATTAGAAGTGTTACTTAGTTATCTCTGTTCCTCTACTTATTCCACGAAAAAATACAGAGTAAATTAACCGCCTACACTAAATCAGTCCTACCAAAGAAATCTGTGCTAGTTGAAATAGTTTTGCAAAGATGTGAAAGTAAGGGAGTTGCTTAAAAATCTCACAGCTTTATTGTCTTTTTGATTTGCAAACCCATAGCTTTCAACATTTACACTTCTTTCTTTTTACTGGTCTTTACATAATACTAGAGGTGCATCAGAGGCTTTATTAGAGTTTATTAGTTTATTAGAACAAGTTGTAGACCCCAGGGCAAGTAAATCAGTGGATAGATACTAACTATAAAAACTACTGGATAGATAACTTGGGGAATAATTTACCTATACATTCGTAAAGTTCATTGGTATATACGAAATATAACAGGATTTTTTACTCCGACTTTAGATCCTGTTCAGCTGTTGAAAATAACAGAAAAATTCAAAAAAGGAGAATGAATCAAAAAATATCTTTGAACTTACATCATACTTTTTAGAATTAATAGCTCTCTTAGAATGCTTCAGTTAATTTAATCCTGTAAAAATCATAACTATTCAGTACTATTTACTGCATTTTCACAGTAAATAGCTTCAAATTATATAATGATTTTTTTTCCCTAGTTACTTGTTTGAAAAGGAAATCTCTAACTCTTTGTTAATTTAGATAAATGTGGGGTTTGGATTTGGGCTTTTTTATAGGCACAACACCAGACCTTCATATTGCTCATGAAAGTTTAATTCTTGATCCATTATTATTTTTACTCTGTGTTAATAATGTATTAGATGTGCTTATTGCATATCTGTAGATGTATAGATGGGTACACTTTGGTTAGAACAGTCAGAAGTGTTGCTGAGATCACCCTCACTCCAAACGGATTCTAATGCTTATTGGTTTCATGTTTTAAGAAAAATGAGTCAGTGCATGAAGGAATTTTATTCAAGATGTACTTATTAGATGTGTTGCCTCAGTGAAGGTTATACTTTTGGTATTGATCAAACCACTCTCCCCTGGTGTACAGATGATTAATTCCCTATTAAGTCATAAGATAAGACTAACCCAGGGAGTACATTTTAACAAGTCTAGTGCTTCAAGCACACACATACCCCCTGTATTAAAAGTAACTCCCCCAATGCCTTTTGTGTGCATGTTACCTGCTTACCTTGATGTATTTTTTTCTCTTGACATAACGCTTTTCCTTAATTTTGCCAAATAACTCTGCTTGGTTCTTGCTGTGATACCAGATATATGCTCTTTGCGGTTTTTATATCTCTTTTTATATCTCTTTTTATAGTGGTATGTTTAGAGCTGCTTTTAAAAGCTAGATGAAGTTTTCAAAAATTGTGATTCTGCAAAATTCTACTATGTTAGAAGTTTCTGTCTTTCTGACAGCTGTTAATTAGTAGCCAGTGGGACCAACATGTATATAAATATCACAAGTTCTTGCACTGACCAAATCTAATTGGTGAACTTGTGTTTGTGATTCTTGAAGCAAGGTATCTTGACTGAAGGCTATTTTGAGTGAGACTGTCTCAGTTGCACCTGTTGGAGAGTTTTATTATGTATATGAGGCCGAGAGGAAAAGCTCTTTTTTAGCCAAGTGATTTAATGTTTTGGGTAAGCTTTGAAAGACCACTAGTGGCCAGCACCAGAAAACTTTATCATGCAGATCTCTATGAGAAGGTCTTAATTCTAAGTGGTCTCAGTGATCTTGTCTTGCTGAGGGAGTGACAGAGTGGGAAAGTTCACACCTTGGCTTTTTGCATGTGTTTTATGTATGTATGAGAAAGTTCAGAACGGTGGCGACTTCCTCCTGCAGCATAGGAAAAAATAAACCCTAAAGTACCATCAAGCATGAACACTAATACTTTCAGCTGCAGGCACATTTCCCAATTGCTCATCAGTTTGCCACACATCAGCTGCTGTCTGTAAAGCCATTTCTGCAAGATATGTGTTTAGAAAAAAACTCGATCACATGACGAAGCTCTAGCACAATATACAACTTGATTAGTGCTATGATGAAAGTGCTTTGTGTGCCAGTCTCTGTAAGATTTAGCTTTTAATTAGTTCTCTAGAAGGTATTCAAACTTGATATCATTTCTGTATTATTGGCCA
This sequence comes from Lepidothrix coronata, assembly GCF_001604755.1. Classification (NCBI taxonomy): domain Eukaryota; kingdom Metazoa; phylum Chordata; class Aves; order Passeriformes; family Pipridae; genus Lepidothrix; species Lepidothrix coronata. Next base: position 1,531,247 of record NW_016690357.1, read on the forward strand.
TGATCCAGTCGTAACAAATTATTGTTATCGGTGAACCTTACAAGCATGTGGTTTTGTCTTTTCTTACCGAACATGAATGAAGCTGTGAGTTAGTGTGAACCTATTGCTCCTCACTGTGACATCTCATGAGATGCCAACACATCAAACATGAGGCTGATTACTAAGTCAAGGGTTTTTCTGTGGCCAGTTTTGTGTAAGGGTTCTATCTAGGCTCACAAACTAGGATTACTTGATGGCATCAAAGGATTGGTGTATCCTGCAGCAAGAATTAAATAAGCACAAATCAAGATAGATTTACAGTGAAGATACAGAGAAGTGAGTGCCTTTTTCATTACATCTTGTTGTTTTAAATTTTTCAGTAACCCCCTTTTTTTCTGACAAGCTGTTTACTATAAGTTTTTGTTTTAAAACTTTGGGGCTGGGTAGTATGAGAAATTTTAGGTTAAACACTTCTTGAGTTAGTAAAGACCCTATTTTGTGTGTGAAATATTTTTGGCAGTCAAATCAAATTAAGTAGGTCCTACCTTTAATGAATAACATTTTGGACAGTGTCAGTTTCCTTTATTCAAAACTCTTTCAATAGAAGTTCAGAACTAGTTTCATAGTACATGGCAAATAAATCAAGACATACAATGATAATGTTTACTGGTTTATAACAATGTCTGGCTCCTGAATATTGTTCTCTGCTTTTAGCCAAACATTTTCTATAAATAACAAGAATGTGGATTGTTTAAAAACATTTCGAATTAGCTTAAAACATTCAGATTCTTTTGACTTGACAACACTACTTGATTTTTAGTGCTCTGAATGTAACCTTTAAAAGCAGGCTCCTAGAGTAAAAATTTGAAATTATGAATTTCAGATAAACTTCCTGAAACATTCCATAATGGTTGTTTAAAATGTTTTAGGTTGACAATCATATTTAACATATTGTGAACTTAAAAGATGGAAGAGCAATATTAAAGGACAAAATAAGGTGAAAAAGATGTTACATGAAATTGTTTGCAATATATTTTTATATATGTTTCTGTATTTGTTAATTTATTTGTAATTTTAATGGCAGAAAACAACCCAAAACATCTTTGAAGTCTGCTTATGCATCGCTTAAACTCATCTTTACTGAATTTCCTGAAGTGTATATATGACTTTTTGAAAAGAATACACAAATATATATGTGAATATATATACATATTTTCCATAATTAGGGAGTCTATTCATGGCAGTAACATGTTCCCTGCCTTATCTGTAAAATAGTTAAAGAATCGTTCTTTGAACAGAACTCATCTATAAGTCCATCTTGCTCACTGTCCAGCAGTGACAATAGGGGAAGACTTCTAGTCTGATCACTAGCTGTGGTGTGCTGCCCCAACAATTACCAGGTAATGGGCAACAGAGGATCCCCTTTGGTGTCTGTTTTTGACTATGGTTGTCCATTGTTTTGTTTAATCTCCTCTGGAACATGCTGTTTGCTCCACCTTTGGCAGGAAGTTACACAGTCATTACCCTTTGTATAAAGAAGAACTTCCTTGTTTTAACCCATGCTATGAGTTTCAGCAGGTAACCCTAGTTCTAAATAGTTAGGCTGTCTGTCAAGATAGCAGCATGATACCATTAATAATTTTATTTGTTCTTCTCTTACTTTTTCTGACTCTACTATATCCTGCAGATATGGAGAGTACTGCATGCACTTATATAGTGACAATATAATATTTTATGTCCATTCTCAGTTATATTCTTGATGATGCCCAGCATTTTATTGTTGATTTTTCTTTTTGGCATCTGTTGCACTTTGAGCATCTCTCTGTTTTGAATATGCTGAACTGAAAGGCCCATGAGGATCATTAAGTCCAACTCTTAGCCCTGTGTAGGACCATCCCCAAGAGTCACATCGTCTACCTGAGAGTATCATCCAAACACTTCTCGAACTCTGTCGGGCTTGGTGCTGTGACCACTTCCCTGGGGAGCTTGTTCCAGTGCCGAAACACCCTCTGGGGGAATATCCAATATTATCCAATATCTAATATCCAACCTAAACCTTCCCTCACACAACTTCAGGCAATTCCTTTGGGTCCTGTCGCTGTTGCCAACAGAGAAGAGATCAGTGCCTGCTCCTCCTCTTCTCCTCATGAGGAAGTTGTAACTGCAATGAGGTGTCCTCTCAGTCTTATCTTCTCCAGAATGAACTGACCAAGTGACCTCAGCTGCTTCTCTTATGGCTTCCCCTCAAGGCCCTTCACTATCTTCGTTTCCCTCCTTTGGACATCTTCCAATAGCTTAATATCTGTCTTATATTGTGGTGTCTGAAACTGCACACAATAATCAAGGTGAGGCCACACCCATACGAGGTCTTCTTGTACCCAGTATGGAGCAGAGGGCTTAAAAAAGTTAAAATATGGAACTCTTTCATAAGGAAAGGCTACTGACTGCAAGGCAGATTTCAACAATTTATTTGGAAAGGCATTTATAAAGGAAGTAAAGCTGCAGCCTCTGTAACACTTCCTTCTATCAAAGGGTACTATTTAGATAGCCAAAATATATAATCTGTATATATAAGGCTCTTCCCTGAGTAATCTGCAATAAAGTTACTTGACATCTTATCAAATTTTCAAGATATTAATACACAAGCCTTCTATTTGCTTTTTGTGAAGGATGAATGGCACTTGCTGTAGTCACATTACATCATAATACAGCATTTGGTCAGAGATCTGTGTTTTGAAACTGCAGAATAAGTTCAATGCAAATAGCACAGAATAATTGCTTAACCTCTCTTCCCCTTGTTCAGAGCACTTCAGTGTTAAGTATAAAATGAGCCAGGGTTATGATTTCTGGTAAATCAATAAAACCAAATGATTTGTGACCAAACCCTTACTTGTCTTAACAAGAGCATGTGTCTATGAATCAAGTATTATTGGCTTTAAGTATTATATTTAAAAGTATTATTTCCCTTTAAACCTTTTGAATACTTCAGATTTTTAAATAGAACAGTAAATGTTATGTGTGTTAACAGTTTTACGAATTATCTGTGATTTTATACTTCAGACTATGACACTCATTATGAACTTGGGTCCTGCCATTTCCATTTGTCTGTGATAAATGTGTATAGATAAACTGATTCTGCACTTTTGTAGGGCTGTTTGGTTTCTTTTTTATTTCTTCAGAGTGTATGATCAAAGAGATTAAGTCAGCATTACTGATCATATCCACTATATAGATAAGCAGATCTTTCCTGATACGGATTTCAGACACTTGACCAGTGATGAGTTTATTCAGATGAAGCATAAAAATTATGACCTGGAGTACACATTTCTGTGTCTGGAAATCCTGTAAGACCATCTATATTGTGAAGGAAGCTGATTCTGCAAAAAGACTCAAGGCCTTCATGCTCAGAAAACTGTATTCATACACACACAATCTTGTAACAGGATTGGCAGTGATCCTTCTGCTTAATGGTGAGCTGTAGAAGAGGACAAAGTAGGAAAAGGAGGTGAAGATAATTTACAACAAGCAAAGAATGCAAATATTCTTTCAAAAATTGACAATGGAAGTTTCTTCTACAAGGCATTTTCATTTGTAGCTTTCATTTTCCCGTTTCAACTAAAAAATGTGACCAGACCTTTTTTTCATTTAAACAAATGCTTACTGTAATTTAGTAGGACTTTCCATATTTATCAAAACTCAAATCATGGGCTTATATGCTTTGATAAGTTAACTGTCAGACTAGGGACTCAGTGTATGCTCCTGCCTTAAAGAAACCTTCTTTTCTGAAACTTACTTAAAAATCATGGTTTTAACTGATTTCCGGTTATGCTAGTTCTCACATAATATCAAGAGTTTATCAAAATATTTAAATCTATGAGCAGCACCTCTAGAGGACATAATATTATCCTCTACAGGACATAATATTATCCTCTAGAGGACATAATATCATGAAACATTTTATATGTAGAGATGCAAGGTTTAGATGTCATTGAACTGTTGAAATTGGAAGCAGTACACAGAATAAAGCATAGCAGTCATATGATCAGTTCATTTCTTTTACCTAGAAGACTGTTTTCAAAATCTCTGAAGGTAATCTAGAGCATTTACAAAAAGCATGGCATAAAGTATACTGGGACAACAAACCCTGCATATGAAAAACTCCTAGGTAAAGATCTTATCACTATTGTTAGCTGAACACCCCTAAGGGCAGTGAACTTTAAGAAAGTTTAAGTGACTTTAAGAAAGAGATGAGCCACCAGATTTATAAAAATTATGTTGAAGGAAATCTGTGTTTCTAGTACAAAAATATAGACTTTTTAAATTTTCTTCCTAATCCTCACCTCTGTGAAAATGCAAGTGCTAGAAGATACGCATAGTTATTTATTTGTGTAAACAAATAACTTTCAGCTGGTAGATTTTTTGCCCAAGCTTTTTATTGATGTAAGACTTACATACTTTTTCTCTGATATTAGTAGAACAACTGCTCTGACTAATAAACTAGAAAGTAAACTCATCTTGTTATCTTTACTGACATGAATCATGCCATTAATTTCACTGAGGGTTTTCCACAAGGAAGTATCATTCCTGAATTTATAGACTAAGTTTAAACATTAGCAAAAATCCATATACATAGTCCAAAACACTAATCATGTCTAGCTCATATTTTGTCAACTCTTGAAATTCAAAGCTCATAAAGGTCTCATCCTTCCAAAAACTCTTTATGCTTAATTCTTTTCAGTGTCTACCAAACACTCTCCCTCCCAGGCAGATGATACTTAACCGAGCAAATTCGTTACCAAATCATTAAGACCTCACAGTAAGATGTCATCTAAGAACTCATAGTACAGTGGCATGATCCAGAGATGGCAAAGATGATTCATTATGCATCTGACTTTGCAGGACAGCAGACAATGTGAGTGAAAATCTAAGCCAGCGCTGGGTATATATATAGAGAGAAATATTTCTCTAAAAGTCCAGGCTAGCTTCATGTTATTTATTGAAGAATATTGCAGAGAGTGAGTCTGCAAAATTGCAAGGTATTTGCAGAACTAAAAAATTTTGTAAAGAGTTTTTCTAAAATACCATTGCTAGACTAAGGAAAGACATAACCTCCTAGTCATAAATAAACCATGAAGGTCATGGTCAACACACAGATGACAGAATGCAACTGAAGGACCACTTCAGTCAACTCAGCCTCAGGCACTGGAGAAAAATTGTACTTAAGTGTACTGATATGTCAGAAGGCAATAAAGAACCAGAAATACCATCAACTTCAGGATGACATTTGAAGAAACCTGAACTCTAAGAACATTGATCTTACATGTAAAGGCAGGCAGAAAATGATTGTAGTTGACAGAAACTGTAGATTTGAAAGACAAATCTTAATCCTAAATCGAAAATAATGAAGCTAATAGTGTTTGTGAGCAATGTCCTGTACATACATATAGCATTATTGAATACATAACAACAGTATGAGAGTTTAAAAATAAACTGAAAATAATCTGACATCAGAGGGTAGTAAAAGATTTTATATGAATTATATCCTTTCAAAGAGAAAAGTAAAACATTTAAAAGAGAATATCTTGGACTGTTGAATGACATCCAGACTGTTGTATATTTGGAATTGCAATTGCTAGTCCCACTAAAACAATCTTCTAAAGGGGCTTAAAAGGCATCTTTCATTTTTCATCTATAATCTATAGATATAAATTACATTTTTAATATATAACTCTCTGGGAAGATCTTCACCACATTTTCTTCTGGTAAAAACTGACACTTACATGTTCCAAAACAATTCACTCACAGTTACATACACTGGCTAAGCATCTAGCTTTTTCATTTTACCATTGCCATCTTCAAACTATTTCCACTAAAAATTTCAGGTACAAGAAAACTTCAGGGTCTACCGCTTTTCCTTTCTACATTTTAATGAATCTAGATAGATAAATAGATAAAAATAATGTTTAAATTCTATGCAGTTCATGCAGTTGCAATTTCACCATTGGAATTGTGAAAGAATTCTACTTCTTTTGTGCTCAGCAGTAGCCAAAACACCAGAGTGTTATCAATACCCTTCTAGTTACCAATGCAAAGCACAACACTGTGAAGTCTGCTGTGGGGAAATGAACTCCAGCTCAGCCAGACCTAATATAGTTACATATGCGAAAATATGATTTTTTGGTGTTTTTTTCTTGTGCTCTCTGCAATATTTTAAAACTTACTTTCCTTTGGTAGCTAAATTCTGATTTCCGATCTATTGATTATTATATATAATATATGTACATACAATATTATATTACATATTAATTACATATAGTAGCAAAAATATACAAACTGAGCTGACAAAGAGCTCTTTCACTGCTAGAGATTTGATAGAATTGCTAAATGTACTGTTTCAGAATTACTTTAACAAAACAGGGGTAATTGTGGTTTTGTTTTGTTGTGGGTTTTTTTTATTGCTGTAAATAATTGAGTTTAAAAAGAATATTTCCTAAATATTGAATGAAATATGATAGTGGAAGAAAAATGCAAAGGATCTGTGGAAAATTTATGCATGGCATCAAAAGTGGTGCCTTCTACAAGACCAGCAGACTGAAAGCTGTGACTCCAACAGTACACTTCATCAGGTGTTTCTCATAACAAAGAAAAATACTGCTTGGTATGAGCTGTGCAGAATGATTGCAGAGCCATTGTGAAGCCTGGTACTGAAAGCTAATCAACACAGTTCAGTCAACAATCACTGAATGGAAGAAAAGCTGGAAGTCCTGCAATTATGCAATCGTCTTATATATTGAAAGGACTATTGCCCTACACAGAAACAGAAAATTGATAGTGCATTTGCAGTGGACAAAGACAGCTGGTGCCTTATTTTACAAATGTGGTGCCTTTCCACATTTCCATTTTTCCTGAAGTAGGTTTTTTTATTACTTTCACAGTGTTTTGGTATGCAAGTCTAATTTCATGGGGGAAAAAATCTTGGAACTATTAATGTATTGCTGCTGAAAAGAGAGGAAAAAGACAATAAAAAATAATTTTGGATCAAGTCAGTGATGCTAAACAAGAAGTCACTGACCTATGAAGCTTCACTCAAGTTGCCTTAGCTATCAATACCGAAAAAAGTGAGTATTTTAAAATTTATTCCTGTACTTGTATTAGGCTTAAAAAAATCTGGTCCATGCCTGGAATTAAAAGAAACACTTGAATTCTGAGAATCTAAAAGTTCTGCAAACTGAGAGACACATTGTAGATGCTATGACAGCTAGAAATACAACTGAATGTAAAAAAAAATGTTCATTTACCACCGCCATTTTTTTTTCCAGAATAGACTCTCTAAACTGAGTTTTGTTTAACTTTGCTGTTTAAACATGATCTGTTTGCTGAAAGTCTCTAGAGGACCAGAATAGACTGTAAAACCAGAAGACTCCCCATTGCCCCTACCAAAGTAAAGGTTTTGAAACTATATTAGGATCCAGCAAAGAGGGCAGAAGCAATCCATGTGCTGATAGATCTCTCCTGACTTGCAACTCTCGTTAAACTTTGCAGGATCCTAATAAAATCAATTTTTCCTCTGAAGTTCTGCCTTATCTATAATCCTTTTGCAAATCCAGAGTTCATTCAAAGTCAGTGCTGGTAGCCTCATGCCTCTTGGCTTTGGCTCAGGCTCATCATGAAGGATCTTTAGAAGTCACCATACTAAGCCCTAACCAGAAAATGAACCAACAAAACTAAATCACTCACCTAAGTCAATATTTAATGAAAAAAAATGAAATAATCCCTCCCCACACTCACCATCCAAATCTCACCTTCCCCATCCTTATTAATCTCTTTCATCATCTTAAATATTTGAGAACTCATTCTGGAATGAAATTATTTTTGGTTTGTTAATTTGGAAGGATTTGGGTTTGGTCTGCTTCGGTTTGAGTGAAGATAGAAGCTCTCTGATTTTGTTCATCTCCACAGCCAGAGCATGAAGATCTAAGGTAATCCAAAGTGACATGAGCGTATTTTGACTTTTTTCAACTAATTCATGTCAGAACATCTGAACAAACAAAACTGAATAGAATCTGATCATATCTTTCAAAACAAAAAATTGTTTGAAGATTTTTGGAAGGAAATTAGCTGAATCTGAGTCTGAACTGCAAAGAGAATAATTGCTCAAGTATTTGACCATATGAAAAAAGAAATAATGTATCAGAAAGTGAAATGCGAAATGTATATTATGTTCATTTATTGCAAACATTACCTAAATCACTCAAAGTTTTCTCCATTAAATGCACCTAGAAAATACTTCCCAGCTTCAGCATTATCACTGTTCCCATTACTAAAACTGAAATTGGTCTCCGTTCAAAGGTTTTGTTGTTCCTTGCCTTAGTTCTTTCTCAATAGGACAGGGCTTGGGTTTACCAACAGAGGGCAATAGTCAAGCTAGGAAAGACTGCATCCATCATTTTTGCAACTTCTAATGAGTCAGAAGGACACATAGAATCCTCATCTGCTTTTATGGATATTGCTGTGTAATTGCAGTGTAATTATGGCGCACAACAGCTTCAGAAAATTATCTTTGAAGAAAACAGCTGGTTCTCTTTAACAAACAGAGATGAAATCTTGTCAATTAAAAAAAAATCCAAAGGAAAAAATACTAAAAATATATGCCAATAATAAACAGCCAACAACAACAACAACAACAACAAAAAAGTAGTAACATAAAAAATTGAAATGGATAAATCAGAGAAACTGCTATGAAAAATATGACTAAAGTATAAAACACAACAACAACAACAACAAAAAAGTAGTAACATAAAAAATTGAAATGGATAAATCAGAGAAACTGCTATGAAAAATATGACTAAAGTATAAAACATTAGAAAATTACAATGATGCGAACGCTCTTTCATTATATGTTTTTATATTACAAAGCAAACAGACTCATTGAAAAGATTTCCATTTTCCTTCTTCAACTCATGAGTAGTGTGTAAGACCCCAATCCTGACAGCCCTTCTGCATGCTTTCCTCTCAGCAGAAGAAATCCCCTTGGTTTCAGTGGAATTCTACAAGGTGATAAGGCCGGATCGCAGCTCCAGCCCCATGCTGTAGCTCCAGAGCCACAGAGCTCACCAAGCCTTGCTCTCCCCAATAAATACTGTTGTCATCTGCCGGGGGGGCGAGGATGGGGGGCCAATGAGCCAACACCGGGGCCAGGCATGGGCAGGTGGCTGAGAAGCTGAGCCCAAAGCTGGGAATTGCCACTGCGGCTCTCAGGAATAACGTAGCAGCCCGGGGAAGGAGTGCATTGTGGGGAGAGGAGTTTTCAAGAAGCAGATTTTAGCAGCCAGCTGGGGAATGAGACCAAACCGCCTCCACCACAGGCCTGGATGCGCATCAGCTGACATTAGCAAGGGAAAATGGAGATGGATTTGGTGCCCTTCTGTAACGTGGAAACAATAAAACAGGGAATGGAAATGTTGCAAAACACTTTTTAGTACAGAAAGTTTTTCCAAGACTTTTGAAATCTATGTTGATATGTAAATACAATTATTATTGTGCAATTAAACTTTATTAAAAATTAGTCCAAAATAACAGTTAAACAATACATGGAGAAACATACATCATATGGCAATGCTTTGTAAGCCCTAGAGCTATGGGAGCTTTCAGTGCTGATGGTCTTTATTTCCTTATGTTAAAATGAGTGAACCAAGGGAATGGGTTTATCTCTCATAGATTAATTTGTGCATGCGCTGTATGGCTCTTCTGTAGCTAGTAGGCAGACAAATTGTATTAAAAACTATTAAACTTGAAAGTATGTGGCCAGGGTTATACAGAAGAACTTTATTTGGCACATAATATGACCTGTGAAACTTTGAAAAGAATCACATTTTGTTTATTAAAATTGTATTTTAGCAATTCTTAATTTGCACGTTTATAATTTTTATGAAACTTTTGAAATACACATTAAGTCTGTAAGCTGTGTCAGTATTACATTATGGAAGTATCACATGTAGGCTCCCAGTTAAGGATGTACTTTGTGCTTACAGTAGCGTTATTAAGGTGTAATGATACATTTCCAGTCAATTTAACATCATAACTAATAATAAATTCAAACAGCATATGCTATCTGAAAAAAAAATCATCAATTCAGAAAGAACTGTTTATTTTTCTCAATGGTGCATGACTTTTTGTCTTCTCGCGTCCCATTTCCTTGTTTATTTAAATTTGGTAGAAGCAGTGATCAGGCTGAAAAAAACTCCAATCAGAGACAAGAGTTCACTATTGCGTATGGGTATTGTTCTCTGTGTCTGATGCAGTGTAAGACTTGCCCAAATATTTGTAAAGGCTAGTCTCTAACAGTTGATCCACTGTGTAGGCAGCATTATTGCTCCATGGAATGGAAGCTTTCGTTTAGTTCAAGAGCTTTGAACAATGGAATGTTCAAATTGGAATGGAGTGTCAGAACTATGAACAGCTGGAAATAGATACAGTGCAGTGAGCAGAGGCTCGTGTTTGTAGCAGGAGGCCTACATTCTTCTTGGCATTTTCTAATGTGAATTCTGCAATGGCAAAGCAGCAATAAGCCTGAAGAAAATGAACATGGGCAACACACCTATGAAAATGTGGGCAACTTCAGAAAAAAGCAATCTTACTAGTAGTCTAAGAAGTAAGCTGCCAGGTAGATTCTGCAGTATCTGTAACACACACTAGGGAACAAAATACCTCAGAGAAGCATGTGTTGATGTTGCTTTTTATCCTGCCTGAGAAGGAAAGTTTAGGGAAACAGTCATCATTATGGGTATTTCTTGCCAAGCAGACAAAAAAGATAAATGAGAATGATGGCTTCATGAAAAGGCAGTTGGAATATGTTGCTGTAATTGGAGGAAATATTGGCAAATAGTGTAAGTGAACAAAACACTGAACATGCTTGAACCTGTACTTTAAAATTCTCAAACCACAGTTTCATTTTATAGAACTAAATAAACTACAAGCAATACCAGTGATAAATCATGTGTAGACAATAAACCAAGTTTTTTCCATTAATTGTGCTGAGTATTGAAAAGAATTTTTAAATATTAAAATTAAATATGGACATTCACTTCTAGAGAAGACAGACTGTTTTTGAATCAAAGTGTTCAATTAATAATAGCAGAGTTTTACCATGCAGATATTTACATTTTTCTTGAATGTGATTATGAAAAATGCATTTTTTATATGCAAACACTCAACAAGAGGCAGATACTATTTTCGAAGAGGGAGGCATTGCTGTGGGAGTTAATAATTTAAGGATAGGCATGAAGTCAGACACCGGGAGGAAGAAAAAAGAATTTGTGGGTACACCAAGGACAAAGAGTTGTTTTATCCACAGGGATTACATAAGCTGTGGTTAAGTGAGTTATATCACCGTAACACTGTAGTGTTGACACAGGAATAATTGGTTCACATAAACTTCAGAGCTGTTCATTCCTTGGTTGGCTTTCCAGAAAAAGCTCGAAATTGGAAACACTGAAGGTGAAAGCAGTTGTGAATGCCAGATTTTATTCTGTAGGCAACACCTCTAAATGCAGACACTTCAAAGTAAGGAAGAATGACTTTTCAGATGATAACTTTTTGATTTGAAGATTTGGTTGTGTTAGTTCTTTACAGATGAAGGTGACTAGAAAGGTGTATTTGCCTGGGTAATAATGATTAGTCATGTTGGCGACATAGCAGTATCTGTATTCACAGCCAGCCATAGGAGTAGGAAATTTCTTTAGGAAGTATCTTTAAAAGTGATGAGTAAATTGATAGATGCTTACGATTTCTGAATAGAGATATACTAAAAATGAAATCTAGGTAAGTTCTGTGAATCCCATTTATTCATGAATCCAGGGTTGGAACTTCTAAATTTTAAGTATTTTGGTGCAGATACCCTGGTTACTGCATGTGTTAAAAACTAAACTCTGTGCTTTAGGGGCATATTTTTTGTCTCTTGGGTGAGTAAATGGAAAAAGGCGCCACGTGTTTGTTGGATGTGCGGGCTCTCACAGTGTTTTACTTCCTAGGTTTTATCCTCTTGTTTTGCTACAAACTGGTTGTAACTTGGATGTTTTTATATGGGAACATAGGATTTTATAGCCATTTTTGTGAAATGTTTTTCCTTTCTGTGTTTCCAATTATGACGCTGCGAAGTGCAATAAAAACATACCCATTGGAAGAACATAACTTGCATGAGCAGAGTTTTGGAGGGCTTGATACTTCAAGGCCATGTCTTAGATTTATCTTTCATCATGCAGGAAGGTGGAGTTCAGTAGGTACAACTCAGTCTCTCAAGTGATGATGGCAATGTCAAGATTTTCAGTCTTCTTGGTAGCTGTACTTGAAATAGCATTCTGAAGTTCTCCTACGAGTTTATACATTGTAGTAACAATGTAAGTTTTTTAAAGCCTCCTGTTTTATTTCTGCTTAGCTGGAGTGGGATGTCAGTTTTCAAAAATATTTACTTGATTCTTGTTTATTTTGAGGTCAGATAGAAGAAGGAATGTGTGCACAGCAACTGAGAAAATGAAGAAAATGTGTACTTTTCTGAAGTTCAGACATACAGAGTAGTTGACATAAATTTCATAAAGGTCAGACTGTTCAGAGTAAGTACATTAATCTATAGCTTCAAAACAGATATATTTAAGGTAAGTCATATCTGTAATCATAGAAGTCTTGCTTTTCAACGGGTTTGTTTTGAGTGAGGTTATTCCATAGGAATTAATGACTATATTATTTACTTTTTCCTCCTCTGGAAAAGTATATGGAGGTTAATTCCCTTTTTGCTAATCAAGCTTTGTATGTCACCCTAAATATCATTGCAAATTTATATGACATCAGAAAAAGTTAGCTACTCTGTGTTGCTTCCATCTAGCTTGTTCCGTTAACATTTGTTTACTATGAGATGTCTTCCAATAATATTTTCCTCAGCCCTTCTGAATCTGGGTATCTTAATAGCAGAATCTTTCAGGATAAAAAATAAATAAATAAATGAAACAGTATATTATGTCTCTTTTTACTAGTTCTGCTACTTAATATTAATTCTTAGCGGCTATGGGGGACAGAATTGTTCTCATTCTCTGTTAAAGCCTTCATACAGATCTGCCTAATTCTCAAGTGTAAGGAAAAAACAGCTCCACAAATATAGCTTAACTTCTCATAAAAAGTGACATACTCAACCAGTAATTTATTTTTATCACCCTTTCTTATTTTTGAAGTCAGACAGGAATGAATTCATTGCCCAGCAAAAAGTTTTGTATTCCTAATGACTTCAAACCAGAGCTATGGTGTGTCTTGCAAAGAACCACATAGCTACATGCAAGCATGCTCTACCACTATCTCAGAATACCATTATCCCAATTCAAAACTTGCAAGCTATTTAAAAATCGTATGGCTGGTGAATCTGCTATTTTAAAAGATTTGTTTTTAAATTGTCCTTTGTTGTGAAAGGGAACGCACTACATATGTCAGTGTTTCCAGTGTTTGCTGCCACCAGGACCTCCATCTTCCATCTAGTCATTTGTAAGTACCTAAAGTTGGCCATGAGCCTATTTCTGAGAGAGCTTCTTCACCAACATATGGCTGTGCTCAGAATGATTGCTCTGGCCTTCAGTCTGCTCATTTAAACCTAATGAGGTTCACAGAGGTGACTGTATGACTCACACAATGAAGTCATTTTTCCAATTAACATTCTGACAAATGTCTTATAAGTAGAGCTGCTTCAATAGGTTTCAACAGCTGGGGAAGAGATCAGGTATCACAAAATATTCAGTTTCTTTCTTCTGATCTGAGATATTTCATTCACTCTTGAGTATGACTGTTTACACAATAGATGGATATTTCACGTCTGTGGAATGTGACCCATTCCTAAATCAAACTCTGTATCTGCAAGCCAAAGTGCTCGTGCAAGGCACAAAATTAACCTTAGTCTTGAGTAGGTACTCATAATATTAATACTAAAAAGCCTTCCTTTTATTAGGAAGTCTTTTATTCATTATTGTGGGATATAATGTTTGGAAATGCAAGCAGCTGGCACCTAATGGAAGACTTTTAAGTAACCAATTGAAAAGCCATTCTTCCTGTGAGCCTAAGCCTTTCATTTTGGTATTTGTGAATGTTTACTCAAACAGCTTTTGCTACATGAACATGAGAGGAAGAAGGGAATCAGCAATCACCTAATGAGTATTAACTATTTTTTTATTTGTACTGGCTAAGTATTATTTGATATTTTCACACTTTTAAAAAAAATATACATCTCTTTAGAGAAAGCAGAAACATCCGTGATCTAGCTAGCAGTTATGCTCTACAAATTATGAATTCTTAAAGTAAATTGTCATCAAATCACCCTATGTACTGAAATTCAGTACATATGATGTTCACATACCAAATGAAAACAATCAATAAATTCATCAGAACTCAAATTCTTTACCAGAGAATACAAACAGAATAAAGTAATAGTGTTTTAGATAATTTATGCATCAGCTATCACTAATTGGAAGCTTTATACTTAAAAGAATGATATTTTGACCTTGTTTGATAACAGATTGAGATTTCTATAAACAATTTATTTTTAAAAATTGAACTCTGTTGAGATATACAATCAACATTATTACCAGGTAAAGCTACAATAAATTATGCAGGAGTTATTTAAGAAAGAAAAATAAATTATGAAATTATTCCAAGAAACAACAAAGAATTTAACCTGTGGCTTTCTTCCTATACAGATTGTTTGGCTTTCAACAATGTTATGGTGCATTTTTAAGTGATATTATTATTATATTCATTATTATAGTCATTATTATATTATTATATTAATTATCTTTAACTTTAGCTTTGAGGTTTTTTGCAGTTATCATGGAAGCAGCTGGTGAACCAGTTTAACCTTATGAAAAGAGACATAATTTAACTGCACTTCTTCAAAGAAAATCCCTTTGATATCTCTTTCATATTTCAGTGAATAGATTATCTTAAACTATGTAGGAGTATGAGAAGTAACACGCAGTGCAAATTTACTTTTACACTGTGTGTACACCCAAGCAGGGAAGATGTCTCAGTAGTAATATCACTGCCACAATGTACTGACATACAAGATTTGCAAAGTAGGATAGCATCTACTACTGGACCAGCTACCACAGCTGGGAAAAGGATTCCAGACTTTTAAATACGTAAGAACTCCAGTAGATTTGAAATAGGGGAAGGAAACTCCAAAGCTAAAAGCACTTACTTCATTTCCTGCTTTCAAAACATAAACAAGGCTAAATACCAAGCCCTATAGGAATATTCAAATTTATTCTGAACTAGCCAGAATGAGGCAGTGAGGCAGTGTTGCCTAGACAGAGAACTGTACTAAGGGGCTACAGTGACCAAAGAAAGGATTTTTGAATGCTCTTCCAAACCAGGTAAGTTTGACAGGTAGCATGGATAAGTGATTGTCAGCAACAGTGAGCCATGGACTCACTCAGATGTTTGTGTTCTACTGATTTTTTGGTTATACTGTCTTTAGAAACAAAAGTCTTCTCATCCATTGTGAGATCCTTTTTATTTTCCCTTAGGTGTTCTACAGAATAAACATCTGCAGCGAGGGCTGTTTTGGGGTTCCAACCATGGGAGTGGGATAGAAGAAATGAACACAGCTCATCTGACCCGCCTTTGACAAGAAATTATTTCAAAAGCTTGCTTACAAAAAAGAGGGACAAGAGAAGTATAATCTGTTTAATGCAGTGATCTCTAGATTTATAGGTAAAGTGGTGCAATCAATATGCTTTTCCTCTTTGATTTTGGCTTTTGTGGAACAAGAAACTTTTTTCCCTTTATTTATCATTTGCAGTAAAATTATTTCTTATTGGTCTCAGTTAACATAGCCTGTTGTGAGCACTACTCCTAAAGAATATGATACTGTAATCTTCAGAGGTCCATTAGTCCTTCATAGTGACTTAAAATTAATCTTTTAGCATATTATCTTTGTATCTGTTTTTCACGGTACAAAGCAAAACCAACTTTCCCCTCAAAAACCCCATGCATTTAACAGATCGAACAGTCTGATGGAAAAATCAGACTGGAAACGATGGGCTAGAAGAAACAGAGCAAGATAGTAGCTCTCTATGATTCCTGAGGAGACAATGTATTTGATGATCTCATCATGAAGGTTACTAAATAAATGAAAGTAAATGGCGGGTTGATTCCCTTTAATTCAACATGTGGTGTAGACACTTCCTTCCCATTCCCTCACTACAGTACATTGGATCACATTAGGCTTGACAATAAGGATTGACTTAGTGGTTTTCAGTTCTGTGCAGTGATTTTGATTCTTTTTTCAAAATGATTTACTGGTTGCTCTAATGTGCTTTCTAATTCCTCATTTTGGTGGTGATGCTTTTGTTAACTTTTTTTTTTAATCATTACTAGAGCCTTGTTGACATACATTAGATGTTAATTTCCAAATTTCCCAACTTGTTATTACTATGATGGTTTTGCTTTCAGATCACTAGCCTTTTAGTACTTTTTTTCCTTTATATTTTTTTCCTTTTTTTTTGCTATTTCATTCTCCCTGTTGAGTCGAGGGGGGACGAGCATAGTTGTCAAAGACAATAACTGGCTACCAAAGTTACTACTGCATTAAGGCAGGTATAAATTTAAAGTGTGTTTGACATGAAACAGGAACGTAGTACAAATGCAAATATTCCCCAGTGTGAAATAAAGCAAATGAAAGGAAATGAACATAAAGTACTGATTCAATGGTTCATGATCAATGCTAGTAAGGATGTTGGAATGGATGGTTTAGAATTTCTAAAGATGGTTACACAATATTAATCCACTATCTTGAGTTATTTAATATGTCCTTGATAGATACTAAGGCATTGGTGAGGCTTTGCATACATCCTGGAATTAGTGTCATTTAAAGAATTATCAGTTTTTATTGCCTCTCTTACCAGTCAGTACAAGTTAACTTATTAGACTGTAAGAGACAGAGAATGATGGAGACTGCAAATTCTTTTTTTTTTTCAAATTTCTCATAATCATCCTTTCATGACTTTCATCCTTATTGCTTAACAGCTATGATCTTGCTCTAGTTTATTAATGGTAGAACTCTTGCTTTTAAGAATTGGTTGACCCAAGTAAGTCTTACAAATGTCTTCAAATATTTTCATGTATCCAGTTTAATTAATATGTTACTTACAGGCTTTAACAAAAATCATTAGATATGGGCTCTTTCACCATTACATATTTTAATGGCAAAATCAATCAATTTCTGGTTTATATTATTAATATTGATTTACTTTCATTTTCCAAAAATGCCCATCTGATAGCATAATGCAGTGGTGCTGGTACTTCATCAGGTTTAAAGTAATCTTTTCAAAGAGATTTTGATCTTAGTCAGGACTGTTTCAACTGAAGTGGACTGATAATCAATAGAGAGAGAAAATATTGCTGTAGTTTTGGGACAGAAGAATTGGAATTTCAATCTATTTTTAAGTTGCTAAAGGAAGCAACTTCTTCCTAACTTGTTTTTGCATCCATTGTAAAAATGGGAGGGTAGCCAGACCCCTTAGGTTGTTTGGTTTAATTTAAGGAGACTATCCCTTTCTTTTAATGTATGTTCACTTCTGGAGCACCCAGCTTTTTAAGATACCTTCTGCTCTTCCTGTTTCTGTAGTCCACTGACTTGCTCCTTCTGGAGCTGGTGAAACTCTCTTTGAAGACTGATGTTGTTTGTTGTGGGTAAAGACTCCAGAAGATGAGACTGCAAAACCATACAGACAGTCAAACCTGTCCCTGCAACATTCAGTTATATACATAACAAGCTCATTCTGTTGATACTGGCAAGTACTGACTTTAAAGACCTGATAGCTTGAGATGTGTGAAATGCTGACAATGAAGCTAAACACCTCTGAAGTTTCAGGCTTTGGTCAAAAATGGGTGAAATAAAATATTTACCTCAGACAAAACTAGTGCCAATCAAAAGCAGTGTGAATATTCACACAAGTTTTCAATGACCTGTCACGAAAATTTTCATGGATGTCATAATGTAAGATTATCTATGAACTCTATTGATGTTAAGATAATAAGCACATGCATTTAGATTCTTCCATTCATTTTATCTTCAGACTATTCTGATGCAGTCATCCAGCCAATGGCCCGCACAACATTTCTGGCCTCGAGGCTGACTGAATCCAGAATTTATCTTTTGAAAAGCTGGCAGCGCTATTCTGAGACAGGAAAAAAAACTGAAACTAAGGGTTGCCAACCATGACTCAGACTCCAAGCCCAGAATCCTGTGCTTGCAATGTTTAAAATGCCATTTCACATTGCAGGACTTAAGTTATTTTAAAAAATAAAATAAAATAGAAAAAATAAAATAATAAAATAAACCAGGAAGAGAAGGAAACTGGCACTGTGCCTACATTCCTCCTGGGCCACTTTTGCACTTGCACAATTGTAAGCATAACTGGAACCTGCATTTGAATGTATTTTTGTGAATGACTATGTTACAAAGCCAGTGAAGCCCAAGGAACAATAAAGTATTGGCTGTTTTACAGTCATATATGGTTATGGTGCATCTGCTGAGGTATGGCCAGAAAACTGGCTGTGATATGGAATGTGTGAATGTGGTTTGCTTTGACCTTGGTATGTGAGGGTATCACAAAGCATATATTTTCACTCAGACACGTAGCTTACCATTGGACCAGCGCGAACATGCACTAGGACGTGTGATTTGTGTATTTGTAACAGAGGGAGGGGGCCTGTACTAGGCATGGGATCTTTGATGTAGTAAATATCCTCAATTACAGAGTCTGGAGGGAAGGGAGAAAGGGAGAAGGTCAGATTGTGACTGTCTAAGAAGGTAAAAGGAACAAAGACTGTTTCTGCCTTTGTACTCACCTAACAGTAACCTGTGAACCATTTCCATCTTAGCACTATTTTGACCTCTTAAAAGGTCATGCATAAGAAAGCAAAAAGGAGAAAGCTCTCTTTGTCAGCTGTTTTAAAGATGCATGAGGGAAAGGGCCAGTCTGGCCTGATCTAATCACAAATTCTGATTTTCCAAGCAAATTTCAGAAGGGTAATTAGAGCTGATAATGCTAAATAAGAGTTTATGTCTCTTCTGTATTTGACTTACTGAATATCTGAAAAATTATATTAAATTAGAACTTAACCTTCAAAAAAATGAATTAATTTTCATTGTCTCTATGATTGATAGTCATACTTCTTGCAACTTATCAAAATCTTAAAAATAGGACTGCTCATGAAAAACTGAATGATTGAGATTTTTACTTCAGCACCCTGTAAAAATCTTATCAAAAAATTGGCAAAGTGTATCACCTATTTTGACATGAAAGCTGTGATTTCAAGTATACGAACTGAAAAGCCCAGTGTAGAAAAGACTATGACTCAGCTGTAAGACATTTCATTACACGAGAGCCTCCATGTGCCATTTAAAATGTATAAGTGTCATCATAAACCTCCCACTCTCCTAAGAATAGAGCTATCACTGGACCCTGTTATCTCACAACCCCAAGGTACATTATGATAATGATACTGCTTAACATCACTGTACAGAGGGAGAAAACACTGGAGATGCCGCAAGCATCTCAACTATAAAGAAAATCAAATTAAAATATTAATTTACTGATTAATATAACATTAGATGACCCATTTCTCCAGCTTGTTAAACAACAAAGACTTGCAAAACTAAATAAGGGCCTAAGAGATAAGTGTTTTAAGAATTCCCATAGAGATGTTTAGCTCCTTTTAAAACATCATTAAAGATGTACTTTGCATATAACAGGCAGTTGTGTTTTTTTTGCTGTACTGACAAGTCCTGCTTGTTTTTATTAATATATACTTTTGAAAAAGATTACAAAGTGAGGGGTTTGGTCACAGAGTTTAAACAATCAGATCATGCTGTAGAATGAAAGAACATGACTGCAAGGCAACTTGGGAGGAAAGAGAACAAAATCAGGTAAACCATGGGGCAGAGGTTTTAAAGTTTGATGTGTAAATAAGCTACAAAAATGTAACCATTTGTACTCTCTGTGCCTGGAAAATGGGAAGAAGAAAAGTTCCATTGCTAAACTTTTCCATATAAAATGCCTGTTATTTGGGAAAATGGGAAACTGCAATACATGATTTGTATGCAGAAAATGGCAACTTCATTTAAAGTAACTTACTTTAAAACTAAAAACCCCAAGGTGAAATCCTAGAGCAAATTTTATCCCTGTTGCAGCATGTTTATGTCCCATGAAATCAGGATATTGCTTTAATTTTTGTGCTATATTTTACTGAAAAATGTCAGTAGAAGTATTAAGTTAATTATCTCTCTCCCTAAGCCAAGCTTTCATAGTATTAGTATTGTCATTGCACTCCTATGAGCCAATACATGACTTGTTAGGGGAAGAAACTCTGACTCTTCTGTTCCCATACATAAATGCCTCTGTCTTTACCTTAGTGATCCACAAGATATCAGCCTGTGAGCATGGATATTCACCTTGTATGTCACATACTGTGTGTATTTTAAAATGAGCTCAAAGGGAAGAGAGAACAATGAATTCCATATTGGCCAGAAAAAGGACTCTGTAACAGGTACTTAATACTCTCCTTGCAAAGGTTTGCCTTTCTGGCCTTGGCCACATCATGCATGTGATTGCATAGGTTGGGAATAAGGCAATTTGGGCTTCCTAAAACACAGGTGGGGGTGTGTGTGGGAGAGTCTGTTCCAAGTTCTTATCCCTCTCTTTTTTGTTCTTGTCCCCAGTCACTGCCTTCAGGATCGCAGCTTTCCTTATCCCTGCTCCCATGGCAACAAGTCTCTGTTCCAGCAGAAATGGCTCTGTCTCTTCATCTCCTCCCTACACAGCTACGTTCTGCAACATAGAAGTAGCTCGATTTTCTCTCACTAGTTTATTTCCTTTATTTATCAGGCCATCTATGATTGTTCGAAACCTCTACTTTGAATACACTGATTCTGTACGTGACACTACTTTAACCAAAAAAATCAGTAAATCCAGGCCTGTTTTCTTTCTTCTCCCAACCTACTCTGAATTATTCGTTTCTATGCTTGGCTGTCTGAAAGAGGAAAGAATTATTATTATTTAAACATTGTCCTCCCACTTTTCAATGGCAGGATCAGCACAAATCAAATTGGAACAACAAGCATTTTAAAATGTAAATTAGATTAAGGAAGGTTAGAGTTGTACATGCTTTAAAAACCCTCCCACTGCCACCAGACTCTTTTTTGTAGGCAGTTTGTGCACAGAAACAATCTGCTAGCATCAAATGAAAAAAAGATTTTAGAATAACTATTCGTTTTCATTTTAGGCTGCCTCCTTAATATGCTAGAAAGCATTTTATAACTCAAAATATTCATTTGGGACCATGATTCAATCATACAAACAAGCCACTAACAGCTAACAGTTCCAGAATCAATATGCAGCCATTTGAAATACCAAAAGTACATGGACCCAAAATGACAAAAGAAAAAAAAGGGGAAAAAAAGGTGAAAGAGGATAACAATTCAACAGGAGGAAAGAGGTAAAGTTCCAGTGTGGGATTTATAAATCCCAGGGACTTTGTTATAGAATCAATTTATAGGTAATAGTAAATGTGTCATTTTTAAAACAATTTGCACACTTGTGATTATTTGGAATAAAACAATGTTGCTGCTAAAGAATATATCAGTGTACTTTACAATGACCAGCAAGTTCTTCAGTTTTCTCTAACAAAGTGACTATAAATCACTTGCTTCCTTTTTAAGAGCTAAAGGGTTTGGGACCTGAAATCTCCATTAATCTTAATGGGAAAAACAGGATATAAGTAATTGTCAGACTACAGTCCCATGTTGAGATGGTATTGAAGAGCTCCTTTCTCCTAAAATATAACTAAGTGTATCATTTTTTAGGGGGGAGTGCTGGTTTTGCATCTATGTAATCTGTGTTGGGGTCCAAATGTTTGGAAAGCAGCTTCTCTGCAGACAAGGACAGCAGGACTCTGGTGCATGTAAGTTGAACACGAGTCCACAGTGTGCACAACTAAGGGCAAATGAAGTCCATACTGGGCCACATTACAATTAGCATAGCAGGCAGGGCATGGGAAGCTTTTATTCCCACTGAGCACTTGCATGTACACTCACATCTGTAGTGCCATGGTCAACACTGGGCTCCACACTATAAGAGAGGTACTGACAAATTAGAGCAAAGCCAGAGAAGACTACTGGGACAGGCGGGAGCTGGAGCACACAATGTGCTGAGGGAATATATTTATTTATCCAGGTAAAAAGAAGATTAAAGGTAATTTATTTTCTGTCTTTAAGTGGTTATGGAGAAAGAGATATTTCATTGTGAATTCAGAGATTCACAATGAAATGACAAAGGATGATCAAAAAAAGTTGCGTCATGAGACCTTTCAAGTGAACTTAAGGAAAAAATTCTTCACAATGAGAATTGTTAAGTGCTGAAACGGTTATCAAGAAAGGCTGTGGACTTTCCACAGGGCTTTCAAAATTTGCCTGGGCTATGCCCTATTTAACTTGATCTAGCTGCTGAGTTGTCTTGATTTGGACAGATGGTTGGACCAGATAACCTACAGAGTTCCAATCCAACAAAGATTATCCTATGATTCATGAGTCTATGAACATGAGTTCCCTAGCTAGATGAATCTGCACTGTACTTTCAAGATTCCCAAAATAGGAAATACTAAGAAAAGATAGAGTAATGTTTTCACATGAAGAAAGACTAGCACACAGAAATGGTTGATTCAAACTCTTTCAGTAAGTCACTTAAATGATTGTAATCTTGGGCAAAAAATAGAGAATCTGTGTGCTTCAATTCCTCTCAAGTAGAATAGAGTGAATAATACTTCTTCACATTTTTTTCCTAAGAGTAATTCACCCATATGCATTAAGGGTTTTTTAACAGACTGAGCCAACTCAACTAATGATCAGAGATGCTATGGTATCATAGCAATAGTGCATCTGGTCAACGTGGATATTAGTCACCCAAGCATAATCATCAAATACACAAGGGGAAAAAGAGATGAATAAATGGTCCCAGAGTCCTTCTTCCTGGATATAGAAAACTGTTTCCAGTATGTCTGTGATCCAAATAACTATTTTAATTATTATGGTAAATAAACACTCTGATAAGGGATATAAGCATAAGGAAACATCCTTTTCTCTCTCAATCTTCTGAAAATTCCTGAACTGATACCCCAGCACCAAGTCTACTCTAAAATAAAATGCTGTCTCCAGATCCTTGCTTCCTGGTCCTGCCTGCTATTGCTGGTGGAGTGCTCTACTTCTTGGCTGTATATTGAGACACTGTAGGTGGTAGGTCAGTACTGTGTAAATGTTTTGTGGTTAAAACCCAAAGCTTTGATTTGTGTTTATAAGCTTTAAGTTGCCTTCCTGACAAAATATGCACAAGCTGAAAGCTTCTGCTCATGTTAAAATGTGATGGATTGCATTTTATTGGAACTTATGAATAGCTCTTTGATTTGAAACAATGAACCCTTTAAATGCCTTTAGAAATTATAGTGGGAGAAAGGTGTTATTGTCCCTCCATCAACACCAACAGAGTGACAAATAAAACCTATTTTTCAAAACAGGGACACACACAAATATGTACACTCACTCACAAATATACATAACCACACATTCAAATTTATAGATGACAAATATAATGTTGAATTTTTAACTTGGTACTAGATAGATGCCTGATTTTCAGATATAAGCTCTGTGTTAAGTACACAGAATATATGTACAGACACTATATTTATATATATACATGTACAAAATATAGATATTAAAAAAATTATCTATTCAAAGACACAGAACTTCTATGAAAAATATTTAGTGTTTTACACCTATAACTGATTTATTTAATATCCCAGAAGAAAAAACAGAGGTTAATATACTTTCCCAGAACTATGATGTGTGTGAATATATAGATTTATTTATGCATATACATCTTCAGTTTTTTCTTTGTATTTACTTATCTCTAAAAAATATCATTATCATATTTTAAACATTGTTTTTTAGGCAGAGGTTACTTGTTTTACCACTGCCAAGTTAAAGGGAATATAAAGTCAAGGGAGTATATAATTAAGAGTATATTACTTCTGTTCATCAGATTCCATCAAAATAGCAAATTTGTGTTTCATATGTGTATGTATTTATCAGGAAAACAGGGAAAAAGAGCAGAGTTAAAACTGCTCGTGAAAGCTTGGCTTTTTTTCTGGCTAAGAATCTTTTAGTGGCAATAGTTAAATGTCAAATATGATCACACAAAACTGCTGCTTAAAACCGAAAATAAAGTCAAGCATACTTGTGAAGAATGTTTCAGAAATTTAAAAAGTAGTAGTGCATAATTTATCAGTGTTAATAAACTTAGGTACATGTCTTAGGGAATTCACCTAAACAATCAACAATTTATCACAGCACAATACATAAAATGTTGTTTTAATTAATAAATGGATATTCTATTGCCTTTACTGCTATAACGAATGAATCCTCCTTTACCTTCTGTCTACAGTTTGGGTTCCTTTAATGGGTTTTAATGGGTTTTATTCTCCACTCCCATAGCTAAGCTTATTCATTTGCTTCCTGGAAGACTTTCTGTACTTTGTGGCGTAATCTCACAATGTCTTTAGAGTATCTGCCTGATACCCTAAAGCATCACTCATTACTAGGTTCAAGCCTACCTTGGAAGTAATGCAGCTACTGTAATGTACTGTAGTTCTTTCTAATAGGCTGTGTGTTAAGTTCGTAAGTTAAAACATTTTCTTGGGAAAATAAGGTGTTTCTAGTTTTTCTGAATAGTTAATGAAATACTTCACTTGCGTAATCTCAAGTCAGTTGACAAAGGAGATCTTTTCCACTATCTTACATAGAAGTAAATCAAATGGGCCTATTTCTGTACGATAAATGGAGTGTGTTGAGAGATAACGAAGTATTTTGAGATGACAAGTCCAGACCTGAGGCCTGTAGTGCTGGACTTTTTTTCACTTAAAACAAAGTTCATTGATGACTATTTCTATGACAATATTATAGTATCTGACAGTATTTCAGTTGTTGGCCTTTGGAATTCAGAACTTGCAGTTAGCTGAAACAACTCCATAGAAAGTGTAACAATGGCATAAAGGTATAGGTTTGGGGGGGGAAATGGAGATTCTTAGTTATTATCAGTTATCTCTGAACTGTGAGATAAAATGCCAAAGAGTCTGAGGATGCTCAGAATTTCAAATAGAATATGTGAATTTGCTTATCATCTTACATTGGACAGCTATTAAACTTCAGCAAAATGGAAGTAAAAGGCACAAAAGAAGACTCCAACACTGTAGGAACATGGAAAACAATGAAGAATCAGGACCAAAATTAACAACTAAATGTTTATAAAACCACTGCAATTCATGATTTATCTAACAGAGCTTGATTTCTGCCGACTCCTCGCTTGTGGTTCCTCAGATCAACCTCGACCACGCAGCTTCCCTTGGCAGGAGGAAAGAGCGACCGAGTTCCCTCTTTGGGTTCCAGGGAGAAAAGTCCTTTATTTGAAGTTCCCACTGCTTATATGGGCTCGGGAGGAGGGCTAGAATGGGGAACATGATTGGGCCAAGGTCTGGGGGAAAGGAAGTGGCTTGAGGACTCTACTGACCAATGGGGGATACAGGAGGATCCCATTCCAGTAATTGAACTAGAGACTGGGGAGAGGTGGATGGGACAACCTATCATGCTTGGGGAGAGGTGGAGTTCGCGTTCAGGGAGGGAGCAAACATGGCTCCTTGGGGGGGAGGGCGCATGGACCAGGGGAAATACATAACTCAGGGAAACCCATACAAATAAAACACAAGTAGTTGTTATTTTTCTGCTTCGCTCGGTCCTGGGAAGCTGCCGCTGTGTTGGATCTGTTCCTAAAGCTGCTCTTTCCAGGTTTCATAACCCTGGCGTTCGCCCACATTTATCTACCTGTAATGTTTTGTCAAACTATTTATGTAAATTACAAAACAAATCAGTAATTAAATTAAATATATTTATCAAGACGTCTCGCAAACAACTCTCTTATGAGCCATGTGTCTGATTTGCTCCTTGTGATAGTTTTTCATAGCCAGTACTGCTTAAAGGAACCTTAAGACAGTCTTATAGTGTTTTCCAGGAAAGGAAAATGACTCTTTTGCGTCCCTTATACTGTCATAATAATGTTTCACATATTAGATGTAGCTGGATATCTGACGTGAAGGCTTTTTCCCCTTGTTATGGGACTGAGTTCTGCTTCCACAAGAGCAAACTAGACTTTATCAGAGAATACAAACCACCTGAATAATTTGTCCTCAAGAATGTATATAGGCATACAGTTATTAAGACATAGGTCAATCTTCTTTCGAAGAGGATCAAAGATTCAGAAACTAAGATTAAAAATATGTATTATAGATTTTTAAATCAAAATAATTGTTTCAAAACATGGGAATCTTAACATAAGTCCTCATAAAAATATAAAGCTGATATATTTTTTTGCAAAAACTGTAATGTGATCCTTAGACAACATATCATAGGACAAATTATAGACATGTCTGTTACAATATTGCTATTAACAGAACAGGGTTGAATATAAAGAAACGTGTAGAGAGAGAGGTTTTTCAAATAAGAAAATGCAACCTGAAATACTAACACACAGAAAAATCCAGCCTCAAAATCCTTTTTTCTTCTCTGCCTCTTTTCTTAATAATTTCCATACCCAAAAGTACAGATACATAACTCAGGTATTTAGATCCTGCTGCTCTTTCTTACTTCGCATAACTGCCCTTCAACTCATTATTAAAGGTGTCTGTGGCTCTTTACTATTTACCTATACTCAAATCTCTACTTCTTTTGTAGAGCTCACCCACTGAAGCAAAACTGCAAACAAAATTGGCACCAGCTGTGATCTATATCCAAAAATTTATTCCAAGAACCTACAAAATTAACTTTAGAATTTAACCCCCCCCTTCCCAAACCTAAATAGTTGCTGTGCTAAGATGTACATAAGTACATGAGTACATTCCAGATAAAGAGCATAATATGTCACAGGTAGCATGCATGAATAAAACCCTGACTCAGAGCAGGAAATCTTTTAGTTTCTGCTTTTGTCTATCAATTATTCTAATATTTTCCACATTAAATTGTCAAAAGGAAAAAGACTTTAGGTAAAGTTATTGTAAAGTCATAGCTTATATGTCGTGGTTTTATCTCCAAATAACAGTGTGTCAACAATAAGAAAGATGAAGGCCAGTATTTTGTTGGATATAATCATCAAAAATATGTTTCCTGGTTGGGCTTTTCTCTTCTGCTTCCTGCAAATTCCAAGTAATAATAATGTACAAAGCATATAAAAGGTTGTGAGTCCAGTAGAGTAAAGGAGTTGTTTTGACCATATGAAGGTTGTCAAAAGTCACTCTAACTTTTATGATTGGAAATGTAGAGTAGTTCCATTGCCAGCTTCTGTGAACTTTAACCTTTGAAAGTTTATCTGTTTAAACAATATTTGGTGAGATTTCTTCACAGTTCTTTGACTTGATTTTTGTTATAGACAAAACAAGTAGCTACCCAGGTCACTACCTTTATTAGCTGCAGCTAATATTCTATATTTTGAAAAATGTCTTTTGCATTCATATCATCACAGATACTTCATAGGATCCCATCAAGGTGTTGATGCAAAGCTTATTGTATGACTTGTTCTGATATGTTTTTCTTAATGAGCCATATCCACTTTGAAGACTAAATTAGGTTATCATCAGCCTAACGCGATCTACAAAACATTGTAGAAAGGTTAAACTCTCTTACATGGGGCTTCTGGATATTTATATGGAATTACAAATGCTCCTGTTAGAAGATTATCCTTATACCCATAGATTAGGCCACTGCTTGAACACTCTTTTGAAAATCAATATTAATTAAAAATTATTATGTTCAGAGAACTAAACAAAGGGCCTGTGCTACTAAAGAAAGGGTATGCCCCAGTGACAGATCACTGTTAAAACCTCTCTTGCCATTGGGTGATATTTGCCATATGTCCAATGATTGATAGTAAGATTTAATGAGTTCTTACAAGCAATTAAATAATCAAGGGTTCCTGCTGTTACATGGCATAGCTTGATAGAACAGTGACAAATGAGAGAATATCTGCAACCTAATCAAAGGGACATATTTCCTTGGGAACAAAATAATATTATCCACCAGTGCAATCAAAGGACAAAAGAACACAGAGAGGACGCAACAGAATGAGATAAATTTTGTGCTCTTTTCATTATTCTGGCCATACAGTTTCCATTTATTGGATCCTATTAAATCAGAAAGAAAATTAGGCTACTTAAATATGTTTCATTTTTCATCAACTGTTAGCTAGTGGGTACATATCCATATCTATCACCTTAGGTCTCCTTTCCCCATGAAACACTATCTTATGTTTTCTGTATTCTTATTTGGTATTTATTTCTATTGTGATTATTGAAGTCTTGTTTTAGTTTGAGTTTTGTTTTCACTTTAACTAAAGAACTACAGTAAAAGTCTGCACAGATTTGTCATACATTTTTGATTAATGAATTACTTAAGATAATAGTTCATAATAAAAGTAGGAAATCTACTGAGTTAATTTTGGCATTTCTTGGATTCAGGTCTTATATATATTTTAATTTCTATGAGTTAGTACACAGATTTAAAGCCTGCACCTTAATACATTTACAGACCCCTATACACCGTGCTTGAGAAGCGTTTTATCCTGAACTGTAGCCTAGTTTGACAACAGACTTGATTTGCTTCAATACTTTTTTACAACCAAAAAAACATTAGAGAGACCTTTAGAAGCTATTCATGGAACTCAAGATTTCACCAACTATAGACTGAAAATCACTAATGGACAGATTTATTTCCCCATTTTTAAGTTAAAATTGATTGCAAGTAATGGGTATAGATATATACAGGTAACAGAATATAGATCAGCTTATTCTGACTTTTTCAGA
The DNA here is from genome assembly GCF_001604755.1 of Lepidothrix coronata. Classification (NCBI taxonomy): domain Eukaryota; kingdom Metazoa; phylum Chordata; class Aves; order Passeriformes; family Pipridae; genus Lepidothrix; species Lepidothrix coronata. The sequence continues at coordinate 1,560,212 of NW_016690357.1, forward strand.
AATATTTTACCTTTGTGATTAGAGAGAGAGAGATTAATTTATCTACCTGGGTCCTCATTAATCAGTCTTTAAAGCCATAAACTTCAAACAGACAAGCTGTTCCATTCAAATCAAAATGCAAACTTCTGGCCCAAAAGATGTCAATAAAATTGCCTTTGACTTTGATGTATTTTTTCTTTTGATTACAAGTAAATCCCATGATTAAGTATTCTTTCAACTTTCAAAGAATTTCATGTTAACATTAGCTCCACTGTTGATGTCAAATAGCATAATATTTTAGTAGTAATTTTTTTTTCACTCCAAACTCGGAATTTTCATTTTATTTCTGTCAAAAATAAATAAAAATATTCCAAGGCCAGACACTGCTTTATAGCTAAAATTTTCATCAGAATATTTAAACATCAGACTGTAGTTATTCTGTACTATATTTCAGTTAGCTAGCTGGTGTGTAGGATAGAAGTTAAAGAAAGGCACAAGACAACCAACAGAACAAACTGTACCTGCTAATCAATATATTCCCATATTTAACATGTGATCCATCTTTAGCCTGTACAACACATGATCTTTATATGTATGGAGCTCTCTCCTAGATTTTTCTGCCTTGTGGCCGTGTGGGAAGGAAGATGAGCTCCTCTGGAGCAGAGTCTCCCCAGGACAGGCTGTTCCAATTCCATCATGCTTTCCCAGAACCTATTTCTCAGAATAGAATGTAAAAAGCAACAAACTGTTGGGATGATTCATGTACATTCCACTCCACAGCAAAATCTCTAGTGGTTTGATAGCTATTCTACAGAATAGTCATAGAATCACAGAGACATAGAATGGTTCACAGAATTGTAGAATGGTTTGAGTGGGTAGATACATTTAAAGATTATCTATCTAGTCCAACCCCACTATGATCAGGGACATCATTTCATCCACGTCTCTCTCTTCTAACAAAATGTGCGAAACTGTCTTACTCACAAGCTGGATTTCAGCTTTGTTCTAATGTGTGATGAACACAAGTTGTAAAACCTTGACATTTTCACAAAACAGAATCCTTGTTTTCCAGTCAGTTGTGTTCAACATTGAAGGATGTATCATTGACTCTATTTTTTCCACGTCTGTAAATTTGTTTTGTTTTTCCATACACAAAGCAATATTTTTCCAGAGTATGTGGCATATTTCAGACATCAGTCATATTGCCTAATGCCCTAATGGAAGACAGTCAGATACTACACCAAAAAGTCACTACAAATAAAAAAATATATCAAGTAACTATAAAACTAAGTTAAAGAAATCAGCAAGTAAAAAGTTTCTTAACTTTCCAATGATTTGAGGATATTTAGCTACAGATTCTCTTTTGCATGTGTATGTAAAAGTCTTCTAAACTATTGGCAATTTTTAATAAAATCTGACTGTGATAAAGCCACAGTTGACAAAATGCTGTAATTCTTCATTGGATTTGACTGTGGACTGCTCTGCTGAAGTCAGCAGTGATACATCAGGAAGGTGAGACAAAGATGCTTAAATGAAGGTGTGTTTTTAGATTAGGAAGATCCATTTGGTTTGTGTAAGTCTTAAAAATAGATTGTTTATCTCAAATTTTTGCTTTGAGTCTTTAGTGAACTCCAAATACTTTGGGTCAAGAACTTAGAATACAGCCTGTGGCTATTTGGGAACCTGAGGAGTCGTGCTACTGCAGGGCCACACATGTGCAGCATGACTTTAATGAACTTGTCAACTGATGTATCAGTGTGGTTTTACATGGGTGTCACCAATCTGTTGGATCCCATCAAGTCTGAACTTAGTGAGGTCTGAGCTTAATATGATCTTGTAAAGACCAACTAAATGAGTTCCATATGTAGTGAGTGGAAAGAGACAATGGCTTCTACTGAAATAGTAACTTTGTTGTTCCAGAAAGCAAACAACTCCTCAAAAATCAGGGAGAGATACCAAGTTTTTGGCAGCATTAGATTCCTAAGGACCACTCTCAATAAATCCATAAAAAGTACACACCTCATTAGATTCCGTACAGATTGCAAAGCTAGCTATAATGTAAAAACAGGCAGACAGTCTGTCTCAATATTATTACAGGAAGGCTTGGTTAAATTAATAGCTTCTCATTGATTAAAAAATCTTGCATTTTACATGTTCTTAAGTTGGTTCCCACCATTACCTTTCAATAACAGAGTACGAGTCTTTGGAGAGATGTGGTTATATTGAACTACTCTATTGAAATATGAAGGTAGGCAAAATAAGTTGTTTACATTGACGTATCACTGTTTCCTGTCATAAAGTTCTGCCTACCTGAACAATAAAGACAACCCCATCAATGTGTCCTAAATTTTTTCTCTTTGTTAATTTTTATGGTATCCCTAGAGTATTCATAATATAGTTATTTTGGAACAGCTCTTGAGCATGACTCCACCAAATCATTTCAGTTACAACTGCGAGAAATACTTAGGTCCATGTAGCGTTTGCAACTGCATACAACTCTCAGCTTTTGACCTTTCATAATTACTGGACTAAATCCAGCTAACAATAATAACACAAGTTCTGGTCCACTAAAATGCTTTCCAAATCATCCTAAGGACCCAAGTTATGATTCTTGATTGCACGAAGTACTTTGCTAGCCTAGTACATTCCATCAAAAACTGTTCCAAGAGCTTCTGCATAAACCTACTCATATTTAATTGGCATGCGATGTTGGGAGACTTTTCTCAGTGCCACAAGATCATCTAAGCTGAATTGAAGTACCACAAACCCACAGTGCTTTTTTTTTTTTTTAATGAAAAGATGTTGTGGTTGATTGCCCTTGTTGTTTTGTGCTTCTGCAAATTGCAAATTCAACCTGCACCACAACCAATCTTACAGGCCAAGTGTTCTTCTGCCAGTCAAACAGCAAAGGACAGATCAAATGCGTGAATATGCCAATATACTAAGGCCTGAGTCCAGAATACTGTTTCTTGTTTTAGTGAAATACATATGCCGCCTTCTTAACAGAAACAAATGCTAAACCACACAGCATGTTCTTGGATGCATGGCAAATAAATGGCAGCTGCCACACATATAGTGTGACTGGAGTATTGGGGTGTAAAAGAAGAGACAAAGAGGTTCACTTTATGGCAATAAGAAAGCTGTGTGATTCTCCTGTATCTCAGATATCGGTATGTCATTTAGTGTTATCAAACAAGCACTCATTTGTGTTTTAGCCCATTTTAGGGATGGATTATCATACCAGTTGAAGTGACCAACTACAGGTTTGGTGTTACCTCTGAGAAGAGACAGTAAGGTAGTAGACTAATGCAGAACCACTTCTAGCTGCTTCTTAGATTCCTTATCTGCACGGTTGATGTAACTAGTCTTTGAAAGTATTAACCTCAGCATCATCTAGAGATGGTCTGTGCTTTTGCCAGTGGAGCTTTCACTATAACATGGCTAGTAGATGACTTTATCTGTGGAAAAATATGAGTCCGTATGCTAATTGAGTTTATTTTGTTATCTTGTAACAGTTTCTCATAGATTCATGTAATTTTGTAAAAGTCTTTAGGGAAACACTGGCTCCTCATATTGGGCCACTATTTTCTTTATTAACCATACTGTTGTGTACACAATGTGAAATTGGGGCTTTTCGTTCCCATGAGTCTGAGTCCCTCCCAAGCTACAGGGGTTAAGCTGCATATTCAGTTCCAGATATTCACCGTGTTGGCTGTGTGAGTGCTGACTCTTCTCTTTTCTTTCCTCTGCTTTTAATTCTTCTGAGTCCTGCAGTGCAATGAAAAAATGTTGCTTGCTTCTCAATGAATTCTGTGACAGTATCAAAGAGAAAGAGTAAGCAACTATATTTGGAATAAACACAAACTATTCTTAGACAGAGATTTTGGAAGTAGTTGTAATTTATCTGCTATCAGGAGCAATAGAAAACCATATGGATGATAAAAAACATAACCAGGGCAAGGTCCTTCCTGTGTCTGTTGACAACTAATATGCACCAGGAGGGCAGTGCCATATGTTTGCATGTACATTACCGCGGGGAGGCAGTGACATATGTTCACACGTATGTCACCCCTCTGGCCTGCTGTCATAAGGCTGTTTCCGAAGGGGTGTGCTCTCTTGAAAAACAGAAACCAAACCCATAAATGTGAGTCTCCTACATTCTCTTTGTCAGCAGCTTCTCCAAGACAATCAGAACAGCTGCATCAAAACAACAAAGGTATCTGTAGACCTCTCTGATATCCCTTCAAGGTACTGAACGGCAAAGGAGGAAAATACAGACACCCCACTAGAACAGTCACACCTGCTAGAACAGTCATACCTTCTGAAATACTACACCTGCTGAAAACTCTGAGAATGGTGAACACTTGCTTCTCCCAAAATATTTTATGGACTGTCTTTTTCACTTTGTTTCTGGCTGGACACAGCCTCATAAGCAGCTGTTGTCAGGATAAAAAAAAAAAATAGAGGAGTGACAAAGTAAGAGAATAAAAAAGTGTTATGATACTATCTCCTGCGGTTTTGGGGGGTTAGGGATGTACAGTACTATTAGATTATCCTGACCATTCCCTTGTCAGTGCAATATTATTCCTTGCAATGTAATTTCTAGTGTTTTGTTCATTCCATTTAGTATTAATCCAAGCAGATAGCCTTTCTGTTCTATCTCTTGGGAGACCATTTATCCCCCAATCCACTTATTCCACTATTAGGTAGATTTTCTGAAATTTGCAGTGTATTTTTCTTTTCTTAATTTCCTTCCTCTCTTTAATTATCCATTTTGTTGCAAATATGGCTCATCTTTATATATTTGCATTCTCTCAGAGGTCATCAAGTCTGGCATACAGAGAAGGAATGCAAACTGCAGTATGAAATCTGCTTCTAGAAAAGGGTAACCTACAGGACATTTTTTGTAGTCTGAGATGACTTGTGACTACAAAAAATTTTGGATGGCTTTGTGGATATGCATCTTAATTAAGCCTTAGTTGGTCTAGGTCTATTCCTTTATTTAGACTTGAATGCTAGTAACTATTCTAAGGACTCTCCGTGAAAGTTTTAATAGGAGCATAGAAAGCTTCTTCCTTGTGTTATGAGAGCAATCACTTAGTGGAGTAAAATGTTGAGAATCTTGCTCTGGACTGAGCACTGTTCAAAGCCAAGTCTAACACTTCAACATCTGATTGACTTTATTTTCCTCTTCATGATTCATAGTTAATGAAAATATGCTTGTCTTGCACTTTTGTAAGATTTAGGTGTTCACTAGTCTTTTCTGTGAAAGATCTAGGATTTTGGATTGCCTTTCTCTTTCTCTAGCCATTTATCTCCCTTTTCTTTATCTTAGTGTTCTAAAAGCAGAATCACCCTTTTCCTGCACAGCAGTTTTATTTCCTGCACTGTCTGGAAGCTTCCCTGTGCTTTATGCAGCTGTGTTTATAGCTCCAACATCTCTCAGGCAAACTTTCCAAGAAGCCCAGAGATAGGCACAGAGGTAAGGCAGATCCAAGGCATCATCAGAAGGTGATCTCAGGGAAAAGTAAAGTGAACTGAGTAGGAGTAAATCATTGGGAGGAAAGAAAAGACATGATGCACTCGGTGGAGAGAGCCTTTCTATTCCCAGGAGTACCTGGGTCTGCTCAGGATGGAAATTTCTGGATTGGAGGATGTGGCAGGCAGGAGAGTCACAGCACAGAGACAGGCTTTGCATCTCAATAAGAGGTTTGGAAACCATTAAAAGAATCAATGATGAAACAGCTCTGGCTTTAGAGATGGCAGAAACAATAAGTTCCTGGGGATCAGAAGCTACTGTGTGCTTTGCAACAGATCAAAAAGCCACCAAGTTGATTGAAACAAAGCTGAAAAGGACTTTCCATGCAGGGACAAAGTAATCAATGAGAGATTTTGGCAGACATTTTGGCAGAGATTTCTTTATAAATCTTTTTTTATTTCTGCCTTTCCTTGTCACCCCAAGTTTTCCACTACTTAGAAAAATAAAATACAGTAAAATTAAAAAAAAAAAAAGAAAAAAAAGGAAAAAAAGAAACTACCAACCCCAAAGAGTATTCTCCTTTGTATTAATGGAAAATCTAGATATTTGAATTCAAATATGTTTTTGGTCTTCTCTAGGTATCTCGCCATAAAGGAAAAGTCCTGAGCTCCAATTCCAAGAGTTCTAACTTCAGTACGAATACTATTTCTTCAAGAGGCCATACCTGGTAAAGAAATAAAATTTGAATCCAGTAATTATTTGGAATTATTTTTTTAATTTATATGGGTTTTTTTCTTTTTTTCTTTTTGTTCAGTGTTATAGAAAAGTTGAAAATGGTACCCAGCTTTCTTTAATTACCATGTTGTTACAAGCACATTATATATATCTTTCACTCTTTTTGGAAAGGAGAAACAATATAAATTCAGTCATCAAAATTTTTGTCTTCTCATTAGCTTAAGTGAAACAGCATTTTACCACAGCTAGTTACTATTCTACCTGCCAGGATATTTTACTTTTGGTTCACACTCCTACATTTGGCTGTAGGCCATCAACATCAGACTTAATTCAAAATATCAATGAAATCCTTTCCTGACTGAGCCATAGTGTCGAAGTTTCTCACACAAAATTAGTAAATACTTTCAAAACCAAACAAATTAGATAAAGCTTCAATTCCTTTCTGTATGAATATTCTACAACAGGAAGTCTGAATTTGAACACGTTTATTCAAAGTAGTTCACTTTATCAAATAAAATAGGTTGAAAATAGAGATCAATATTGGTAGAAGTAGATACTAGGTAAGGAAATAAACCCAAAGAAAGAAGAGAAGCATACCCTTGTTCATGAGATTGATTGTGAGGGAGTGCAAAATAAATAGTTGGAGCAATGAAGGTTTTCAGTGTTGTGACCAAAAAAAGTAATAAAAAGAACCGCAAAAAATGTTTAAATTTATTAGGCTTATTTCAAGATATCTTAAAAAGTCATAGGAAAAAAATGAGAAGAAGCCTAAGAAAACATTGAAAAAGATTGTAGTCATATTAGGAGTCATGCAAAACAATTATAATAGCAGTGTACGTCTGCACAGTAGTATTTTGAGATATAAACTATGATATATGAATGGAGATTCATCCTTGACATAACTATGTTAGTTTAGCTATCCCACCTTTTTGGAATATTGTTCCTTCTGTCATGCTGAATAAAGAGTTGGTTATAATCATTGTGATCAAAATACTCAGGGAGATTTTTCCTTTCTTATCCATGTTATGGACTTATATTTTTGTTTGAGCATATGTATTTCTAACAAATGGTAAAAGTGTTTGTTTTGTGAATATATGTTATGAGCAGAGTATTGTAATTTATTATTTTAATAACCTAGTCACCCAAATCTTATTTCTGCTTCTACAGTTTTTGCATTTCCTACTTTTGAGGATTTGAACTTCCATGGACAGAAGACAAAAATGTGTTACCCCCATCAAGTTTTATAGCTATGTTCCAAACTTTTGTTATTTACATAGAATCATAGAATTCTGATTTCACCTTCTTAGTTTCTTCTTTCTTTTTTTTTTTAATCTCAACTCTGAATCACAGTATAAAACCACAGTGGCTTTCTAATCCACAGAGATAATTAAACCCCATTCTTTTCTACGATTTGCAGGGTCCACAGCTACTGAAAAGGTTAATTCGCCTGGGAAAAGCAAGCTAGGTTATCCCAGTCATTGGCTACCTTGGAAAGGCAGACTATTATGGTACTAACATGACTATCATCTGGTATTTTCTACGATTTGCAGGGTCCACAGCTACTGAAAAGGTTAATTCGCCTGGGAAAAGCAAGCTAGGTTATCCCAGTCATTGCCTACCTTGGAAAGGCAGACTATTTATGGTACTAACATGACTATCATCTGGTATTTGAACTTCAATTTGATTTTTGAAACTCAGGACCTTTCAGATTATTGGCATCACTGAGAGAGTGGATTTTCCATAGCACTTTTGCATTGCAGTGTCCAGACTGAGACATAGCCCAGGAAGGCAGAAGGGTCATGTTGCAGCTAGGCTCACTAGCAAAAGCAAGATGCTTTTTTGTTGTTTGTGGTGCAGAAGTGGGAGTCTGGGACAGGAAAGGAACTGTGGTCTGTGCTGAAGGGAAGTGTCCTGAACCCTTGGGCTTGTTTTTCTTCCTGTGACTGAGAAGAGGCAACAAGAGCAAAAGCAAACTACTCTTGGAAGGCCTGCTCACCTTTCCAGCCAGTTGTGACCAACAACATTTATTATTTTTTACTCCCCATATACCTTTTTCACTGGGCTTTTGTTTTCACTGAATGTCATCCTCCATTTCTGTCAAGTACTGTCATGAGGTTCTTTCTCAATTCTTCGTGCTCTCTTTTTGTTGTAGTAATAATATATTTGTGTGACCAATATACATTGCATTACCTATGAATGTGTTAAATAGAATGGATCATAATATCAACCCTTGTGGAATTCCAGAGGTAACCTCTCTCTAATGTGAAAATTTTTACTTTGCTTCATCTCTTTATTATTTCTGAAAGTTCAGTGAAAAGCAGACATTTTCCCTCCTGTATATGCCTAGGTAGAAAGAAAATACTCATTTTTGTGACCATGTTCCAAGAGTTTGGGTTCATCTGAGGCTTGGCCAGAACTCTGCAAACATCTGCCTTTTGGAAACAGGTTTTAGAGGTAGCACAGCATGCCAGGACTGGCTCAGATTTCCACAGTAATTTACTGTCTATGCTCTATTTAAATGCTTTATTCTTACTTCTAGCATACCAGCAGCAATAATCCTATGAGCCCTGTATTTTTTTCTCACAAATGAACTGTCTCTTATTCACTTGACAAAATACATGAATTGTGTTTTGCTGTGCTTTATTACATACACATAAATATCTCATTCAAATCTACATACACATAAATATCTCATTCAAATCTACCTCCATGGAGACTGTAGTTCTACATAGCATCTGCAAATTCATTTTGCAACCTTATTCCTGCTTTTCTCTAGAACAATGTACTCTCCAGAATCCTGTGTGTTTTCTTAGCACCACCCATCTGCTCTCAGACTCCTTGCGACAAAGATGGTGTCTTGAATGAACGGTGTCTTGAATGAACGTTCTTTTCTAAATAGTAAATTGTGGCCACTTTCTTGTTCCTCCCAATATTTTCACCATCCCTTAAATAAACAGACATACTCACAGCCCTGGGATATGCTACTGTTCTCTGCTGTTGTTTATAATTTTGTATTTATCTAGTTTTTGGAAGAGTTAGATTGGTAGAAGCTATTTGTCTTAGGGACCATAAGATTTCTTTGTTGGTCATGTAACTTCTTGGTCAGGTTGCATCAAGGGAGCATGGATCAGTTTTAATGATGGAAGTGGCACTTAGTGCTGCTGAGCTATAGTTTCAGTTTTTTGACAGAACTGCTGAGCTTAATAAATTATGGATCAGCAGAGGGGGAAGGAAGGCCTCAAAATCTGCCTGAGCAGCATGTGAACTAGTAGTGCACTACATTGTGTCTCCATTCAATAAATGTCCATTTCAGTCTGGTTTTGCGGTCAAGTGTGAAGAAGAAACATCATCTGTAATTAATAACAGTTAAAAAAATCCATATGAATACAAGCCAGCACAAGGAATGAAATAGCGAGGAAAAAGAGTTGGAAATGAGAATAAAAAAGTGCTTCAGAATAATGGTGGAGACTCAGACAACCAGACTGTGGGGTGGATAGAAGCCTCCAACACAAAGCTTTGAGGGACAGATCTGAGCTGAAAGCCTTTCTAGAACCATGTTAGATTCTACAGAGATAAAAATATATCAACACGGGTTATTCCAATATGTTAGGTAAGATGCCAGTTGTTTCCTCCATGTATCTGTGCATTTCTCCAGCCAAGACTGTGAATATTTGAGTATTTGTGGTTGAAAAAACTACAGAAAGCTGTCCTTCTGTGTTCACAGGGGCGTGCTTTATATTTATGTTCCACCTATACCCAAACTATGACAAGCACTGCATAAGTGAGCAGTAGGAAGGAGAGGCTTTGAGACACAAAGACTATCTCCATAAGCAAAAATCACAAGTGAGAGAAGGCAGTACCCACAACTAAAGCAGTTGAAGTATTGACCATCCACTTGCCATTGACTGTATTTCTGCTCATTTTAGAATTGTAAATTATTCCCCATGCTTTTGTAATTTTATCTGGTTATGTTGATATATGTTTAGCCTAAAACATATGACTTTGCATCAATATTTGACTTCCTCATGTTGTGTTCAATACAGTAAATATTATTTCAATTCTAAACATTACTTATTTATTAATGCTAACTACTACTTTCTTAATAATAAAGTCAGTTAAATTTGAGGGAGTGTATAGATTTTTCTAGAAGGGCATCAGTAAAATGTGGCTTCATAGGGTCTCAAAAGAAGCCGGAGAAAAGTTATATATGAGTCAACAGAGTATATTTCTAACTAGCAAAGACTTTACAGATCTGCATGTGACCTTTTCCCTCTTCTGTGCCTGCTTCTCTTTTCTAAGTATACTATACTAACAAATTACACAAAGACAGGGTATAAGCTCGACTCAGGCACTGTATTTATCATATTGCTTAATAATTAGCACACTTACTGGCATGATATTGGCATTGCATGGCTTGCAGAGGGAGTTCTCATTTGAGGACTCTGCCCTCAGCAGACAGGCTGAGCACAGCCTACCTGCTCCAGAGAACAAGGAGAAAAGCTGATGTCAGTCTTGCCATGCCACGTGGTTTTCTTACAATATACTTACTAGTACAGATGTAATCTTTATATCCTCTATCCCTGAGATATCTTATGGACTAAAACTGTTTACCCTCTCTGCAGTCCTCCGGGGAAGGGGGAGAAATGTGTTATCCTCCCTCTAGCATCCTGGACAGAAGCACAGAACTGCTGAGTGGTAGAAAAAAAAAATCTCTTCACATTGGTAAAGTTCCAAAAATTGAGAGTTTTCATATAATTTCCTGATTCAATCGTTGGTGTTGGCTACTAAATCAGAATTTGATTTCACAAAGAAAAGTTGGGTTTGGAGGCTTAGTAAAAAGTGAAAATCAGGTAGAGATCTTTCGTATGCTCACAGATTAACATTCATACTCAGCTTCTGAATCCAGTATAGACAAAGATCATGACTGACATATTGCTTTGAAAACCCAGATTCAAATAATTTTGAATAATTTTGAAAACCAAAAATTCAGTTGCTGTTCTCCCAGGCACCAAGTAGGCCTCTAAGATGCCACAAGATAGGTGGAAAGGGGGATGTTGCTAATCAATCATTCCCCATTATCCAAGCTTTTATCCAAACATTGCAATTTGTATAAAAAAAAATCCAGCTTTGAAAAATTGCCAGTTTCTGATTAAAAAAAATTGTTGTAAAGATCTCGGTCACTTTTATGAATTACAACAACAGTGACTTCAATTTTATGATTTTCTATTTTCAAATTCAATGGTGTGCTAAATCAACTCACCCTTTATTAAAACTAGAGTGAGTCAGTAAGGAAATACTTGATTGGGCTTGAAAAATGCTTTTTTTTCCAAATCAAGAGTGTAAAAAAAAAGCGAGTTACTTCAACTGTCAGTTTTAATAAACTGCTGTCTAAAATGCATCCCAAGAAGTTGCAGTTATCTTGCTTCTATTTGCTTGTTCAGTATTTGATGATACACACGTGTTAGACTGCCACAGCATAGTATGAATTCTGCTCCCTTCAGAAGGAGGACATGGTTTCAATGTATTGAGTCTAGGGATTTTTTGCATGACTTCACTAGTAACACATTATTTCAGGTCACATTTTATCAGCTAGCTCAACAAGAATGCCAATGACTTTCACCTTGTTCCAGCTCCCTGTAAACATAGTAATTGCCAAAATTATATTGTCTTTTATTTACTTAACCAGCAGTACTTTTGAAAATAAATAGTCTGGCAAGAGCAAATAGAAATGCTAGCAAGAGTAATCCATAAGTCTTCCATGCTTTCAAACACGGCTTCTGGCATTTTAAAAGCAGAGTGAGAAAAAAACTGGTATGAGGAAAAGATGTCTCAGCCTGTTTTCTTGCCTGAACTTTCCCTATAAGTATCCTGTTGTCATTATTCTGGGCATAACTCTACACAAGGGTGGTGCTATTACTGTTATCCATCTGTTTAATTTTGTCACAGTATGTTAGACATTTTGGTTTCCAGTGGCCGATTTCTCTCGCCATTACTTTGATCCTTTTCTGCCAGGGATGAATGGTCAAAAGAGTTTTCCAGTAGTAAAAATACTGGAAAAATATCTAAGGAGTCAGTACATGGGTTTACTGTCAAGGGGACATTTGTATTTTTAACATCGTATCTCTGGAAACCTGCATCATCACCTTTCATCTTTATTCTGCTTGGCTCTTTGTCTTGCACACTCATTCACACTTCGTGCTTCCCAATATCTGACTAAACATTTTCAGCTCATGCCTTCTCTGTAAGTTGTTAGTGGGTGCTTCCTGGATGATTTCAAAAGGCGTATGCTTGGTGACTCTCTAACCTAATATATGCTTTGGGGTAGGGTTTTTAGCACTACTATGCAGAAGTTTTCTAGGCAGATATGAGACAATGGAAGTTCTCAAATTCCAAGGCAATAGTTTTTTTTTTTCTTTATTAGGAAATATGACATCTTGCTTTAATAAAAGATTAAATATAGTTATTATTTTTTAAGAACCATTCTAATTTTAGGAGGTGTTAATTTAGTAAGTTAGACTGTCATAATCCAGGGAACTGACAGAATCCTCCCTGACAGAGTTCTAAACAATTATACCTTCAAACCTCTAAAAGTTATCATACACAGTTTTTCCATTTCCCTCTATCCTGTTGAGCATCTATTAGCAATTCCTAGCATAAACTATTAGAATTATTCAGCCAGTTCATGGAGTGTTGTTTTTAAAATGAAAAATGCTATGATCTTTTAATGTCTTCAGTGTTATAATATGTACTAAATTAGCAGAACCCTGATGCTCTGATAATTTACACCACAATGTGCTATTTAAAACTGGAAGCCCAGCAGGAGATTTTATTTTTATTAATTTAGTATAATTTTAAACATTACAAAAATAGCTGTCTCACAGCTTCCCTGCTGAGCCCTAGATTGTTGCCACAGCCTGTGTAATACTTTATCAGGAGAGTAACATCACTATAAATACTGCATAGTTGATTCTGGTTTCAACACAGAATACCAAGGGATGTGGAAGACTGAGGAAGAGACAAAGAAGAAACCGGGGTGGTTCTGTTCTGCATTTTGCCTGGTTTTTTTTGTTTGGCTGGGTTTTGAGGCGGTGTTTTTTGGGTAGTTTGTTTGTTTTGTTTTGTTGGGGTTGTTTTGCTTGCTTTTAAATATTCTTTCCTTATGGGTTTTTCTCTAAGGGGAGTTGTTAATTTGTAGCCAAAGCCAAAAGGCTGAGACTCCACATTGTAGTTAACTTTAGATGTGCCACGAAATGTTGTAGGAAAACAAGTTTCACTCTACCTCCCTTGTCTATTGCCCTGCCCTATGGACTGAACATTGCCGGAATGTATTTGTTCAAGTCTAACGCGCAGTATAAGAGCAACCTCCCTTGAATTGCAGCTTTGCAGTTTTATGTACAGAACTCACATCTGCTTACCTTTGTGTATTTGGTGAGCTTACATTTGCCTGAAAGACAAGGCAAGAGACAGTTACCATATCCAACCTCTTACCTGCACCAAGGATGGTGACAGAGTTAGGTAGGCGTAACAGCTTTTGGCCCTTTTGTCATGCTTTTCAATTTTTTGAATTAGCTGAGTTGAGCAGAAACTTTTGTCAGGAATGCCACTTCCCAAAGGAACCTCTGCTCCTTCAACAATAGAAGGGTCTTGGCACTGAAGCAGTATTTACTATGCGAAAGATGTGGGTTTGGGTGCCACAGTCCACCATTTATAATGGAAAGCTAGGATGGATTGCTGGAGGGCAGAACAGACTATGACTGAAACTTATTTAAAGCAAAAAGATGTGAGTTTCTAAATTTAAACTCATTGTGAAACTCTTCAGTTCCAGTATTATTTATATTTATTGACTGATTAATATTACACCTTATATTACAGAAAGTTATAGAGTGATTTAATTCATTCATTTTTTAATGGCTAACTGTATCTTCTAGAATTCAGATAGGATTCTAAAAATAAAATCTGAAAACTGAACAAAACTCAATTCCAAATGATTAGGATTTACCATGTGACTATATTAAGGTGACGAATATTTCATTGGTGGGCAGTTGATTTTCTTGTAAAACTCCTGTAGTTTTCACAAAAAATTAGTGATTTCACAGATCCACAGTAGAAATGTGATTAGCATATATGCCCCCCTTTTGCATTTGACAGAGGGGACCTTACATTCAAAACATCTTGATGCTTGAATGTTAAATGTCGTATAGATATCAACTGAGTGACACGAAGATAATTCAGCTGTGTCTCAGACAAGAGCTGCATGTTGGCCTTTCTGGGGCATAGAGGGCAGGCAACCTTCCTCCTTCATGATCCATCAATTAACCCTAATTAAATCAGTAGTATTTTTCTTTGAATCACATTCATACTGACTAAAACTCCCCCTCAGCAGCCCTCAGTCCATACGAGTGGGGTGGCCAAATGTGTGTTAATTAGCTAAGATAACCATTTTAATCACTGAAATATTTGTTGCTAAAAATTCATGCTGTATTCCTGGTGCTGGGATGTTTACACCTGTGCACACACACACAGGAAATAACAATTTATTTGCAACTCTCTTCTTTTTCCACAAATGCCAGGAGAGTGTGAGTGAAGTAAGTCATTCCAAGGATATTGGAAGAAATGAGGCATGAAATAAAAGCCTTCCTGTACTATCTGCTGATCCTCAGGAATGTAAGGCAACTTGCTTATTTAAAGAGAAGCATTCAGGCTATTAAGTAAGGCAATAGGACAGTAAGGAGAGAGTCCTCTGTGTGAGACACTCTCCTGAGCTGATGACATCAATGTCCTCAGAACTATCACTGAGTTCACGATGATATCTGAAAGATATCTCGCGTGCTATTCTTGTTCTTGGCAATGTCAGAGGACTTAAAAATAAGATTTTATATGATTTAAGACGGGGATTTTTTTTTTCTTTTTCTTTTAATATTTCACAAACTGAGTGTATGCACTGACAGTGTTACAAATAATGTATTGAGCAACTGTCTGCTCTTAATATTATTAGTCATACTAATTAAATTAATCAAGTGGATCAATATAAGTAGTGTTCCAGCTGTTTCATGAACAAAACCTGAAGGACTGAATGACTTATACAGAACAGTATCCTACAGAAACAAAGTGGGAGTTTGCTATTCAACACTGGAATTTTCATCTGGTGGAAAAATCTTGTTGAAAATAGTTGTACTATTGACTCAGTAGGCTCAAGTGACAACATGACTTAGAAAAATACTGCCACAGATTGGTAGTGGAATAGATTTTGTGTTAGGAGGATTTGGAGGTCTAACTCTGAGGACATTGCAACTGCCCTATAAGATAATAACTATCCTGAAAAGAAGATTGACATATTAGTGTCATTGTTGTCTTTCATTAAACTGCAATAGGAAAGACAATACAGCAGTATTGATTTGACCAACATGATTAAATTCAGGTTTAATATTGTGTTAGTGTCAAACCAGAAATCTTCACCCTTTTTGTCCAAATAACACAAGTCCCATATATTTCAGCAATAAGATCTAATGTTGCAGAGTTATTCCAAGGTACATAGCAAATGTGTTGCTAAGAATACTACACATCTCTACAGTTTTGAAATTAAATATGTTGTCTGGGACAAACATTAGATTGCAACTCTCCAAAACAAGTTAACAATTTTCTGTATTAACATAAAGAGTGTCCATATAAGATAGCTTTAATGAATCATGATGTTGTTTGTCATAAATTTTATTTTCAGTAATCAATACATAAATTACATATTAGATTAAAGGTACATAGATTTTGATCAATTCACATTTGCTTGAACTGCAGTTTGCTTAAGACCACAGGCATTGCAAAAATATTCTAGATATACTAAAAATTGCTTGAACCTCCTTCATTGCTTCTTAGTAAGGCACATACAGCTTTTTATTAAATTATTTTCCAAATGTTATTTTGTAAAGAAATTTAATAAAATTTACTACTCTGCAATCCATTGAGCACTTCCTAATTTAATTTTCATATTCTGCATTTCCTGGGATTTACAATTAAAATTGTGATGAGCCAGACCTTCAAAGTTTTACATGTGTGAGATTTTATTATTTTTATTAGCTGAACAATATCAAAAGGATTTTGGTTTTATAAAATATTTTAAAACAAATAGGTACAAATAAATGAGGCCTTTTATACATGGATTTTGAAGTTTTTACTAAGTTTAAAAACCATTACATTTTTCCTACTTTTTTACCCACTCAACTGTTTGGCAAAGTTGACTGTTTATGCCAATGCCAGATACAGTTAATAGAAAATAATAGTTCTGAGATTTTATACTCTCCAACACTGATCAAATAAAATTAAAAAAATCCTATTCTCCAGAACAGACACTGTCATTAAAATTCTTGCAGATTTATTTACATAAAACTCAGCATGTGTGTAACCAAGAATGAGCCACTGTGTTCCAGAGTTAGCTCATTTTACTCGCATTTTATTATGCAAAGTTCTTGAAGATTACTACAGATAAACATATTTATTTCTTTTATATCAATAGTGTTTTATTTTTATTTTGCATTTAGGACATCTCTGGAGCCTTATAGAATACTGCAAAGTTCGCATCCATTATTTCATCCATTTTCCAGAAGACTAGGTGGGGTTGCACCGCTGGCCCAGAAAAAGAACTACAAACAAACTTTAAGGGTACCAGGTCACCCATGCATTCCTATGATCCTGCTAGATGTAATAATTTTTTCTATCCTGAGGCTGGTAAGGATCTTTTAACTAGTCTCTGAACTGAGTCCTTGAGCTCTAAAATCAGCAAATGTGAAAATGCCTTCATTTAGTTGGTGGTTCAGCCAAAATCTATCACTCAGGCGTCTCAGCAGCAACTTGCAATTTATGTTCAGGACTTCACTCTTTTCATATATAGAGACCTCTTCTCAAAATTTTGCAGTACTTTAAATTGAGGTTCTTTTGTACGGTTAGAAAGTAGCTTCCCTTTAGGTTTTTGTTGGAACCGATAACATACCTGATTCATAGGAGGACACATTTAAGGATTGAGAGCCTTCTACAACATCTATCATGAGGCAAAGAAAACCCCTAAACCACCAGGTTTTGTAAGTGTCACTAAAAAAGTATCATGAACAATTGCCTCCAAAAGCCATAAAATGACACAAGGCAGTGCCAGAGAAAATG
The DNA here is from genome assembly GCF_001604755.1 of Lepidothrix coronata. NCBI lineage: Eukaryota > Metazoa > Chordata > Aves > Passeriformes > Pipridae > Lepidothrix > Lepidothrix coronata. The sequence continues at coordinate 1,577,553 of NW_016690357.1, forward strand.
TAGACTTAGAGGGTTTTGTAGTTTGGCTGCAGCTGTGAAATTACATTTGTTACAAAAAACAGGTCTATTAATTTTCAGAGCCATAGGTCTGCGTAGTTTCCTCACTCAGAGTTGAAGGTCAGTACTCCACCACCAGCTTTCTGTCAGCAGTGCATTGTTTCTCCTGTACTTAATAGGGAAGGAGAGAAAGACGAGTCCCACCCATCCAGTGACTGGGATGGGGGATGTTCTCTTGCATGGGGATACAGCTGGTCCTCTTCTACGCAGAGCCCTGCTCGTGGTAGACTGGATTTGACTGTATGATGGGAAATAGTGTCAGAATTAAAAACATATATGTGCACATAATGTTGTCTCCACTGTATTGTTTCTAGACTTTCCAGGCCTATTTCAAGGTCTTTTACAACATGCAAGTTTGTTGAATAAAATAAATGTTTAAAATCTCAAGCAATAAAGGTATATACTAGTTAGGTCCTAAGAAAGTAAGCTGTAATTTCAGCTGCAATTCTTAGAAATATTATTGACAGCCGACTGTTGTGCTTTTATTTTTATTTTTAAGAATTATCTTTGAGTGGATCCTAAACTTTGCCTAAACTTACAGAGTTGATTTCAACTTAAAGGGTTTGCAAGGGAGAGAAGAAACTACATCATACTTGTGCTGGACTTCATCACTGAGTAGCTTTTTGATCTTTTCCAATATACGTATTTGTAGCACCTACCAAGAAGATGCCAATATATGGATGAGCCATGGAAGCAAAATTGCCACTAGCAAGTGCTTTGTATTATAACCAGAAGAAACTTCTTGCCTATCTCTAAGCATTGCCTCAGCCACAGTAGTTTAAAAGGAGGATAGAGGACAGATGCTTCTAATATTCTCCAAGTTTTTGAGGACTTTGCATATGACTCAAAAAAAAATCTGTTAGAGAAGTGATGGTCTTTAGTATCTCTCTCAACTTTCCATAAGCCTGCTCATTCATATACATTCTCAAAGAGTTATACTGATGTGTAATTAAAACGAAATACTAATTGGTATTAAAAAAAAAGACTGTGCTTGCAGAATATAACTCAGTTCTAATATATTTCACAATACATTTATTCAGTGAAGAAAAGCATTTTTCTAGCCAGTAAAATAAATTTTCCGATCTCCAAATGGACATTTTATCCTCTTTTGCTCTGATCTTCTCATGGCATCATGAATTTCACAGACAGCTTTGTTAATCAGCAGAGTGCTCCAGAAGAGAGCTTTCTCGGCTAAATGAAAAGTTACTATTTCACTTTAAATATCCGTGTTCCAAGTTGCTGAAATATACCTTTGAAGCTAACATTCCTACAGTGTCATTGTATTTACAGTGTGCAAGAAGCTAAGGTAGGGTTAACTTGTTCAGAGAATACCACAGGTGGTTCAGACTACAACTTATGTGGACTATATTAGGTTTTGGTTTTTTTAATTATATATAAATTATTCTTTTTGCTTCTCAATACTCCTATGCCTTTGCTGTCCCTTTCCCCAATTTTTTTCTGAAGTTTCCAGAAGTGGTAGGGCAGATTGAGAAATTTAAATTTTTTTCCAGGTGCCATTGATCTGCAAAATAGAAAATAGTCTGAAATATGTGTTTCCACACCTTTTCTCTGTTTTGATTTGTTTCTCCGATTTACTGGTGAATGCTGGTATTTATTCTGGTCTTCTGCTTGATATGAGCACTGACATTAAATAATTCCAAGAGAAACTGTTCAAGTGAAAAGGAGGGAAAAATGTTACTGTTCAAGAACATCATGATAAAATGATTACACATGCTCACATAAAATGAAGGCTTATGTTACTCTGTCTCTGAAAAGTTCAGTACTTCTGTAACTGTCACAGAGGGTAAGAAAGAAAGCTTGTTAATTGTCTAGAGAACAAAAGTATTCTCAGATATTCTGGAAATCTGTGACATCTGTGTCACACAACAGAATAATTTTGTGGGACATGGCTTAAGGTGTACAGATGGGCTTGACTTCAAAAGTAAGAAAATATTATAAACAAATAGAAGTTTGGAAATGACATTTTAGTTAAACTAAAATAGGTTAGGAACTGAGTGCCAGTAAAAATCTTAACAACCAATGATGAAATCATGCTAGCACTTGAGAAGCTTACACTTCATCTTCTATACTTTGCATTTTCCCTATTGTGGATGAAAATTAAGGAAATATCCAAGTTTTATCTGAAAAAAAATAATTTTCAAAACTTTATATCTATTTTTGTCTATTTACACATTCAACAATATTCTTGTTCTGTTATCAAGATTACTGGGTTTATTTCTACCAATGCATCATAACTATGTACTAAAAAGCATAAACTACATTTAAATCTATGCATTATACAGTCACCAGCAATACTTATTTTGCAGGGGGGTTTGTTGTTCTTTTTTGTTTTCTGTGAGACTGGAATAAAGAATGAACAGTTTGGTTTACAATCTAATTTGAGGGAAATGAGAAGTGATGAAATGTCATGAAAAGAAGAAAAAAACCCTGAAATAAAGCAGAACTATTTCATAACACAAATAAAATAACTTCTCTGTAACTTGTAAACAACACTAATGTCCATTGCCTATTATTCACTATTTGTAAATAACTGACATTATGCCTGTGCTTAAAGTCAAGCACGTCACTATTGCAGCTGTGTGGACACCTGTTGCTTTTTTCCCTGTAATTCCTCCACTATGCAGCCTTGTAAAAGGGATCCTGATTCTTGTGTCTGCCTCACATCAGCAAAACACTGCCACAAGACAGGAGATGAGTTTACTGGGCAGAAACCACAAGTACCACCCAATTCATATTGAAAGTAAGGGTATAACTGTCAAAAGAGAAAGGGTTAGAGCTGGGTCCTGTCCCCTGCCCAGTGATCTTTTCCTGCAGCACAGCTAGTGCCTTTCCAGCCAGTGGGATAGAAAGGGCAGCTGGGCTTTAAATGTGCTCCAAGGAGAATGCAAATATTGCCAGTGTGAGGAAAACTGGTTGAAGCTGACACTTCTCCAGGCAGATTGCTTAGCCCTGTCAAGAGTCGGATGAAGAATAAGAAACAAAACTCTCTGCATGATATCAAACAAGACACAAATTTGTAGTACTTATAACTGCAGTCACACTGTTATAAAAAAAGGCATCAAACTGCAATGTCCAAGGCTTCATGAACACAATTTACAATGTCTATAACACACTACTGCAATTGCAGATATCACATATAGAAAAAAGGGAAAACATGTTTCTTTTTATACATTGAGGTATATAGGTACATACTGGTTAATTTTTTTCTGTTTATATGGATTTCCAAGTTGCCAGTTACCCTCAGAAATCATAGTCCTTGGTAATGAATAAGGGATGGAAACACTTACTGTGCTCTTTAAGCAGGGCTTTTTAAAATACTTTTTGCATTTGAAACTCCCCTAAGTACATTTGTATTATCTCTCTCCATTTTAATCGTCTTTGATATCTAAAAGTGTACATGTAATTTAATCCATATAAAAATATTCGAAAATTCTATTCTTTTCAAGTCAGTAGTAATATATTTATTTACTTTATTAGTAATTATTTTACCCTCAGAAAGATAATCAATCTACATTTTCCCAGATAAACTTGTGGAAAGAATTTCTAGGATTGTTTCTTTTTTCCCATTAATTATTTGAGCAGTGGTTTAATAATAACTATACTTTTGTAGCTGGAAGAAAATATTTAAATGCATTAGTCTTTAATACAGAACTCATCCTCTGCCCACTAAAAATTGCCTCTCTCCCCTAAAAGATATCTAAAACTTATAGTTGCTTTGTTTTGGCGTGAGATTTTTTGCATAAGTGTGTTCTGGTCTTTTTATAAACTATGAAAAATAGAGATCTATGTATCAGATGAGTTGAAAATATCTGTGTCTTTTGGCAGTTTGTATTTGGGGTTTTTTAACTAACTGCATCAAAAATTTTCTGTTAAAAATTTTTGTTGTTGAAAACCAGAAACATGGGCTTTTTCTGTGTGTCATGACTAGACTCTGTAATTGCCTTTTGAGAAGTATATGTAATGCAATACTTACCTTTACTTTGTGATATTAATTAGTGGAGTATAATTCTATATGGTGTTTTCTTATAAAACAAAGTCCTGTCAATAAGGCTTTTGCTTAAAAATAGTAATAACAACCCTTTGTGTCTCAGTGAAATTGATTTTTCTGATGAGAACCTTGGAGAAAGCTGTTATTATTTTTTAATCCATCATACAGTCACTATATGAGAATAAACCATTCAATGCTACAGTTTTAGTTTATTGCAGATCTCTTTTTCATGGCACTACAATTTGTTTATTCCCCACCAAAGAACAATCAGTCTATCAAAATTTATTAGCTAGTGTTGACCTATTTGGATCTAGTTAGAAACTGTGGTCTCTTACCTTGGCCATTTAGTGAAGTTTTGTAGGTAGCTGACCAGAAATACTGTTATGTTTGAGAATTTGCATCTGCTTTATTGTTCCTCTAAATTTAAGGGCTTAAGAATAAGTTTTGGACTTCCTGTATTGCTATTAAAGGAAAATAAGAGTCCTGTTTAATTTATTAAAGACAGTGGACTTGCATTATTATTAGAATATTATTATTATTTTATATAAAAGCCTAGGAAGGATGTTCATTTATAAGGCAACTTTTCCCAGAATTTAAATTGGTGGTAACAGATAATGGACACTTAAAATGTGGTGTTAGTCACCACTTAACATCATGAGCTATGGCTGAAGTAGGTGAACACCTCTGAGTGCACTGTTAAATGATCATTGGAGCAGACGATGGAAGAAACACATACTCTGATTAGACTCTACAGATACTAAGATATGTCTGAGTTTTACATTTAGTTTAAAATAATAAGGCAATCCTACAAGTGGATGATTAACAAATGGTTTGATTTGACTCAATGTCTTAAAAATCAAAAGCAGGAAAAATATATCTGCCCTATCCATCAAAAAAGTGAATAATTCTGGTATTTTCTTTTACTCCTATTGACTGATTTGGGATGATTTAAAATCTGCTCAGTTTTAAGGCTAAACTTAATTTTGTCCTTAGAAATAACTAAGAACATGTAAATAGCTCTTCACTACATGGATAAACAATAATAATAGTATGTAGTAGACATGTTTACTTTCTTGTAATTAGAGATCTGCAGCTGAAAACACTATTAAACCTTGTCATTAATTGAAATATTTTGTCTATAAGTCTGACAAGGTCTATATCTAGCTCTCTCATCAGATGGTACCGAAAATGCTCATCAGAAGATGCAGAATTTAACTTTCTAGATATTTTGGTCAACAGTTCAATGAAGCCTTTAATTGTGATTGAGTATCAGAACCACCAGGATTATGTGTGTTCCTCCAACCTCTTTAATTAATCAACTAACATTAAGAGTGGAGAATGAGACAGTACAAGGCAGCTTGTATTACACTTATTTGCAACTATTACTGTAAAAATGAGAAGTGTGAAAGTCATTATGCTTTGACAAATTTTTTGCTAGAATGTCCTGACCAGTCTTTGCATTTCCCATGGACAATAGCTCCCCTCAATTTTCTGGTAGGTAGAAATGTCAAATCTGATTGTCTCAACACAAATATTTCTGAAATAGGATAATATTTACTGAAATGGATGTAATTTTAACCATAAATTATCTAATCTGGCCTTAATCTGTTATATGATTTATTAAATACCTTCTTAGGTGACTCTGTAGCTCAGCGCAAACTCATGTTATCTTATAAAAACTGCCTTTCATGCAGTGCTAGTTCTCTTTTCTTAAGAAAAAAATAAAAAGCAGGAAAAAAGGCTGTTATGCAAGTGAAGATCTGAAAAATATTTCTGAAAGTGATCAAAACTTCAGATGCTCTTCACACACAAACAGCGTAATTCTTAGCCCATAATGACCTTTAAGTCATATGATATATACCTCAAGTCAAGACTGAGTTTTATCTTCAAAAAATAATTATATTAAAAGTTATCTATTGAAATTAAGAAAGAATAGGAAGGATAAAAGTATTGTTTTTATTCTAAAATAGCCCCTAAAATGACAAGGGGCACATTGATTACGTCTCAAAAAAATTGCTTTGAGCAGAGTACCTTGCAGTTTTACCTGCATTAAATCTCTACAAATCTTCAATTGAATCTTTATGTTCCCAATATTACATCTTTCTTTTATTATTAGGGATGTAGAGTTCAATTAGTGTTTATCAATATTTGTAATAAAGGAGCCTGGGAGAATCTCCCGTTGAACAGTCTCACACCTCTAACTTCTACTTTGCATCCCTTTTTCACCCATAACCACATGCAGAGCTCCTGCTTGAAACAGTATGGCCAGACTTCTCGAGCGAAGACTTGGGAAAGGTCATTAACCCTTCGAGCCTGCGCAGTGGATTTTTTAGGTGAGACACAGTGTGCGCTGAACTGAGCCCACCCTTTAATCCTGAGGGTCATCTGCAGGGGCCGAGCAAGCTTGGACAGTGGCAGTGAGGGTCTCAGGATGTAGGTTTGTTTAGAGTGACCTTCTCTTAGATTGATTACCTTACAGGGCTGACGAGCTCCATCTGCCCGGGGGGCTGGGAATCGAACCCGGGTGGCAGCGGTGAGAGTCCTGCACCCTAACCACTAGACAACCAGGGGCCCCGCTTGAAACATATCAAGTGTTAAATCAAACACAAACACTACTAACTAAAAAAAAAAAAAAAAAAGTTTCTTAAAAAAAAGTTTCTTAAGAAAATTGTTCTCACAACAGATCTGTATAAAGTTCATCTACGTGCAAATGAACCAAATTACTATATGAATCCTGATTTTTTTAACATTATTCAAAAGAAAAATATCTTTCACTTTAGATAGATAAATAAATGCATATTCTGTAAATGTATAACACTGTATAATGCAATATTAAGCATAACAGAAAGACACACACACATATAATAATGGAGAAGTATTGGCCACTGAGCAAGGAACAGCAAGGAGGCTTGAGCAATGCCTCCATCTCCTGCTCCCATCAAAGTGTTCTAACAGAGGAGTTCAGCTCACAGCAGGGCTCAGGTTGGTGCCTTGCACCAGCACAGCAAGGTCCAGACTGTCAAACTACAATCTGGTAATTCCCGTGGTCTGTGCAATGCCTATGGATAGCATCCATGTAATCTTAACATCTGGAAAAATATCACAATAAATAAGCATGAACCCTCAATTAAAATGTGAACTGAGTTCCAAAAAGTTTCGCTTTATGTTTAGTTTATATATTAAGTTTTCGTCCCTAATTATTTTTCTTATAATATCTCTTTAGTATGAGGCTTCACAGGAAGTTTGACATCTTTGTTTGCTCCAGACTTCACCCCTTTGACTGCACCAGAGAGACTAAGCAAAGTCAAAAGTTTAACAATTTTATCTTTATCCTTCATTCCTATCTTAACCAAATGAGCCTTTTGAACTTGTCTTAAAGACAAGATAAAGACAACTTAAGGAGAGGAAGAAAGACGATCAAAAGTAAGCAGGATGCCTAAAAACTGTGTTTTTATTTCTGAAAGCCAGCAGGACTTATCTTTTGCACACAATGAAGCCTCAGTTCCAAGTACAGAGATACTTTTTAAAGACAAGTTTCAATGTTAGTGGTTGAAACACACCATATTCAGCTCACCCTTCACCCACCTGCAGTGGTGAATAAAGTTACTGATAGAGGAACTACTGCCTATTTTTTAGCTCACTATTTGCTGGTGAATATCCTAAAACACTTGTAAAGCTGTTAATTCTTTGGTGATTTTTGAGTCTATTATGTCTTTTTTGCTAAAAGTATGACCTCACTCTTTCTGTAGACCTCAAATCTCCTGGCCTCAGACATATCTTGTGGCATCAGGGTCCAAGGTAGCTGCACTAAGAATATAACAATCTTTTCTAATTATTCCTTAAAGTGTTGCAACTGAATCCTATTTAGTTCTTGTAGTAAGAAAGACAACAAATAGCAGAATCAGATTTTCAATATGAATACAATGTATTATTTTATATACTTCTGCTGTGACTGAATGATCCTAGTTGACCCTGAAATTGTGCAGGATCTGCTGCTGCAGCTGGATTCCTACAAAGCTATTGAACCTGATGGGATTCATCCAAGAATCCTCAAAGGGCTAGCTGAGCTCTCTCGATGATTTTTGAATGGTCTTGGGAATCCAGAGAGGTCACAGCTGACTGGAAGCTGGAGAACATTGCCCCAATTTTCAAGAAGGGAAAGAAGGAGGAACCCAAAAACTACAGACCTGTCAGTCTAACTTCAGTGCCTGGTAAAGTTATGGAGAAGATTATTCCGGGAGGTATTGAAAAATACCTGAAAGACAATGCAGTTATCAGTCACACCCAGTGACTTTCCTTCATGAGAGGAAAGTCCTGCTCACCAAACCTGCCAAGGAAACCCAACTAGTTGATCAGGGGAAGCTAGCTGATACAATGCTTTTGGATTTCAGTAAAGCTTTCAATACAGTCTCACACAGGATTCTTCTGGACAAAATGTCCAGCACACAGCTGGATAAACACATCATGTGGTGGGTGAGCGATTGGCTCACCGGTCAAGTACCGAAAGTAATACTGAATGGGGGAACATCAGACTGGTGACCTGTCACTAGTGAGGTTCCACAGGGCTCCATCTTGGTCCCTGTGCTCTTCAACATCTTCATAAATTGCTTGGATGCAGACTGGAAGGGATACTAAGCAAGTTTGCAGATGACACAAAACTAGGAGAAGCTGTTGACTCCCATGAAGGAAGGGAGGCCCTGCAGAGAGACCTTGACAAATTACAGAACTGGGCAATCATCAACTATATGAAGTTCAACAAGGGGAAGGGACAGATTCTGCACCTAGGATGGAGCAGCCCCAGATGTATGTACAGACTGGGGAATTAGAAGCTGGAAAGCAGTGCCACAGAAAGCAACCTCGGGGTTCTTGTCCACAGCAAGTTGACTATGAGTCAGCAGTGCCCGGGCAGCCAAGAGGGCCAACTGTGTCCTGGGGGGCATCAGGCAAAGCATCGCCAGCCAGTCAAAGGAGTGGATTGTTCTGCTCTGCTTTGCACTGATGTGGCCTCACCTTGAATATTGTGTGCAGTTTTGGACACTACAATATAAGAAAGATATTCAGCTTTTAGAGAGTGTCCAAAGGAGGGCAACAAAGATGGTGAAGGGCCTTGAGGGGAAGCCGTATGAGGAGCAGCTGAGGTCACTTGGTCTGTTCAGCCTGGAGAAGAGGAGACTGAGCAGAAACCTCATTGCAGTTACAACTTCCTCATGAGGAGAAGAGGAGGGGCAGGCACTTCTCTGTGGGCAACAGTGACAGGACCCAAGGGAATGCCCTGATGTTGTGACAGGGGAGGTTTAGGTTGGATATTAGAAAGAGGTTCTTCCCCCAGAGGGTGGTTGAACTCTGGAACAGGCTCCCCAGGGAAGTGGTCACAGCACCAAGCCTGCACTTGGATGATACTCTCAGGCACATGGTGTGACTCTCGGGATAGTCCTGTGCAGCACTAAGGGTTGGACTCGATGATCCTCATGGGTCCCTTCCAACTCAGCATATTCTGTGATTCTATAAGTTTGTATGTATGAATTTGTAGGAGTTTGTGAAGACAGCAACATGTAGATAATATGGCAGCCTAACTTCAAAATCCACTGACACTAATTTTATTGTTTTATACCTGTGACAAGACATTAGACAGAGTGAAAAAATATTGCTCTTCTATCTCCCAATTGCCAGTTAATTTTGAGAAATAGTTGCTGAAGGTTCATAAACCTAATGAAAAAATACCTTTGGAAATGAAAGAAAAAAGTTTTGCTGTGTTTTGTTTTATATGTATGGTGGAATTGATGAAACTTTTTAAAATGTTCTGAAATAACCATAAGAGAATGTGTCAAAGTTCTCCTGGTAATGGCTCAGAAATGTGAAACTATTGTCATCTTGACATTCGCCACTGATAAACATATTATCCACATTAAATCAAAAATGTGTATAAAAGTGTGCCATGTGACAGGATAGCCTTTGCCGAATGGGCTGGCCTGTAATGAAAAAGTCAATCCTCTTCCTCTTTTTTTTTAACTGAAAAAAATATAGCGGCAATAATATGGGTAAAAGCCTCAATAAAATCTGTCAGAATTGATTTCTAGTGACACATAATGTCTGGCAATCTAAAGCTTTATTTTGCCAACTGTTTAATCTGTACTACAAGTAAAAGTGTTCCATATGCATAACTTCCCATTTTAGTGATGATCCCGTTTAAAGATTTGTTCCAGCAGCATTTATTTAATGACCTTTATAAAGAACTTTCTCATTCTTCTCTGAGTTATATTTAAACTAGGGAATAATAAAACTAAAGTGCACAATGGGAGAAAAAATCTCCATTACCCACTACTTTTTGTTCAAAAACACAATTACTTCTTAGACAGCACTGATGAGGAAGCCCGGGAATATAGGCATTCCAATGTTAGAAATAGTAATAAACCAATGATCATTATTTATATCCTTATAATATCCTGTCATACACTTTTTGTCACATAATACCTGCGAAGAAAACTCACATGCACTGCAATATCCACCCCTATGGCTCCCTTATTCTATTGATTTAAGTATCTTTTTGCTTCTCCTTACTCAACAGGAAGTATGAGGTCATTCCTATAGCTGAAACACGTCTTGATAGAGCACTATTCAAACCAGATATACACCATACTTCATATCATATTTTGAATTATTTATCTGTCATGGGAAATAACAGGAGAGGAAGAAGTTAGCTGGGTGTTTGAAAGGAATGTGGCAAAAGCATTAACGTGTGGGTCCAGCTGCACAAAATCAGATGTCGAGTCCTGGTACAAAGAATCAGAGTCAGTGATGGTGGTAGAGTTCTTAGTAACACCAGGAGAAGAAAGAGGTTCATAAATCCAGAGAAAGGCTACCATATCCTGTAAACTAGGTACAGGTGAAACAGAGTATTAATTTCTAATGAGCTACAGAATACGGCTGCCTGAAACATCTGTTTAAAACTGGCATGTACACACAACCCTGCCATTCAGATACTTTCATGTATCCATATAAAGTACTGAGGAAAAGGTTAATCAAGAGTGCTGTATGGCTTAAGGAAATCCATAGAGTGACTGGCTGATTTGATTCATGTGTCCTGGTGACAAAATTCTTTCCTGAAGATCCATAATGTCTGAGTTCTTAATTATCTGGTCTTTTTTGCTTGTGTGTGTGTATTAAAAAAATGGCCAAAAAATTTCAGCCAAGAAACACATCGTTCATTCCTTTCAGGTTTATTTCAAACCTATTGCACTTAGGTTTCAGCTAAATCATTTTTTCATGAATATTTACCCTAGTAGATTACACCTCAAGCCAGTTCAGATCTCCAGAGAATTTAAAAAAAAAAAAAAAGAAGAGATTTCTCAAGTAAAAAGTAACACCTCAGGAAAAAGAAACAGGGTTTTTAATTGCTTTGTGTGCTCCATAATTGAAGGCAGGCACCTTCTTGAGGCACTCACTGCCAGGAGGAGTGTGACTCCACTTGGCCCTGCCTAATTAATCCTGTGATACAAACCTTCTGGCTTCAATTTTCACATTTCTGTCTCTTTTTAGAAGTGATAATAAAACTAAAAATTTCTGTTGGTTACTGTATGACTATAACAGTGCCAGCGGAACACAAATAAACCCATATGGATAAAAGAGACCTTGTCTTCCCATCCCTGGCTTCTCTGTTTTTTGATGTGTACAGGGACACACTTTGTGCTAACAAGAAAAGGTAGAGAAAGATTCAGTAGCAGGAAGGAAGTACAGGTCAACTGATTCTTGTGATAGTTTGCTCTGCTCAGATGACTCACTGAAGCATATGTCTTATTTGTTTATTGACAAGATCTCAAAATAGAAGTACACACACTGGAAGCTCAGTTGAGCTGGCTACAAATCACAAAACTGCACAAGAGCTCTTAATGAAAGACAAATTGTGCAGCTTACCTTTAAAAAGCAGTGAAGGCTGTTTGTGCAGATGCCTTCAATCTTAATAGCTTGCATACTGTGACCTGTGCACATTCCCTACCAGTGCCTAATGAAAGTAATAGACCATCTTTATTTTCCATAGAATGTAAGGACCCCACTATTATTATTATTCTTATTCTTACTAGCATTATGAGGCAAGGATTTAATTCTTGGACACTGAGAAATTGTATTTACAAACACACAGACACATATGTGGCAGTTTTAAAATACAGTAAGACAAATTCTGCTTTTAGTAAATTGTGTCTATTTTCATTGCATTATATAGAAAATGGACCTAGACTTTACTATATTAAAGTGGGAGGGGTTTATCTTACTAAGTGAACTAGAGAAATACTCCTTCAAGAGAGCTGCCACTTTTATTTGGAAGTACATTTCAGGCTGCATTTAGTTCATCCTACTCCCAGAACCCAACAATCCAGTGCTGTACATTCAAATTCCTTTATGCAGTTGAGAACAGTAGGATTGTACCATGGATTTGATAATTTTCATGTGCTGAAAGAAAAGGGAAAAAGAAGAAGTTTTTTTCTTAATTTTGCTGCTATGTTATTCTCATTTCCTTGCCTTGTAAAATGTCACATATCTCTAGGGATAATATTTTAAAATAAGTAATATATTTTAGGGTAACAAAATACTTCAGCTTTATGATGCTGTGCAAGCTATCTGCCACACGAATGTTGGGAGGATCAGTATAATTGGAAAATTAGGATACTTTTGCTGCCAAACTCTAACAAATTGCTACTGAGCATCTAAAAACTATTTTTTTTAATTGGCTTCACACTTGAATATTAGAAATTCATAATTATAAATGAATACATTGGGACAAATATTCTCTGTGGATGACAAAAAAAAACAAGCCCTCTGCAATTCCTCAGAAATTGCATGTGCTTTTTCCAAGACAGGTTGATGTTAGATTTTTCTTATCTGAATGCTTTGAACAATTCACTGTTGTTTCTGTAAACCCTGGTTTTGGAAAAGGGCATTGCTATTGCAGCTGAAATTTTCACACGCAAACAGAACACCGAAAAGAGGAAGTTGAATTGAAACACTTGTAAAAAAATGCAAAAAGGAACCTATAACACCAAGAACAAAGCATATGTGAGAGTGGAAATGAAGAGATAGATGGATAGATAGATAGATAGATAGATAGATAGATAGATAGATTGATTGATTGATTTTGGGGGGATGGGATAGTGGGGTGAATCCCGTATGTACAAAAAGTGATGGGAAAAGTTCTTACCACATTAATACAGGATGGTCTAGAGTAAAAAAAAAGGCGTTTATTGATTTTCTCAATAAATAGTCTCTCCTACTTTTAGAGACTCTAGTTGATTTAACCTCTTTTTTAATAACAAATCTGAAGCCGATGTACAATGTTTTATCAAATTTTCATGAAATAACTGGCTGAGATGAGGTCACCTGTCTTGAGCTTACTTTTGTGGTAGAAATGTTTCTTTTTAATTGCTAGTAATTCTATGTAAAAATGTGTGTATCATTTGATATTCTTGGACTCAGACTCTTTAAGCAGCTCCAAAAAAGTGCCAGTTTTGTTTCTAGTGTGCAGCAGCACATGCAGGAAGTATGGGAAAGTTCATTTCTGGACATGGTAGGATTAGACCAAAACACAGTCTTCTGAATGGAGACTGATAATTAGTCTCCAAGAATGTCTTTCACAGCCTTCTCAAGAACAATGCAAATATTTTGTAGGTAGTGTCCCACAAATAACTGCATAGAGAAGTGACTTAAGCCTGGTTCACTCTAATGTCTGGCCCCCAAACACTTTGTCTGAATCATTCCTTTGCTGGAAAACCAGGGATTTCTTTTTAAAGCAAAAATCATGCCATTAAATCTTCATCTCCTAGGAGGAATTGTACTATTTCTAAACAAATTATATATGTTTTATTTTTTAATTATTTTTCCAAACAATTCCATTTCCATGCTCTCTAGTTACACAGGCTTGGGGGACTTTATCTGACCACAGTCAATAGCAGAGTTGTTACCGTAAATCCATGAGACAAATTTTCAGTCTTCAAAAGCACATCAGTAAGTCCTGCTGTGGGTAGACTCCGAAGCTTCACACTCGGGATTAAAGATAAGAAAGCGGTGGCTTCCCAGCCACTCGAGGAAGCCCAGTAGCCCAGAAGAAGCAGTAAAATGGATCAATTGATCTAGGGAAGGAATCAGGTCCTCTTGAAAAAAATTCTATTGGTACAAGTCCTGTCAGCTGAAGACTAACAACGTCTTCAGTAATGTTGACATGAATCTGTGAGAAGAAGAGGCAAAGGAATGATAAAGCACCTTCAGCACAGCCTTTTCATGCTGGGTTTTGAAGCCATCCTGTCTGACTTTGATTATGTGATATATTTGAATTGTTCCTACTACCACTCTTTGAATGACTGGACTCTATGTAAAATCATATTTCAAGTTAGGGCTCATGTCTCATTCTGATTGCATTTCTGTTTAATAGTCTTACAAAATCTTTACTTTTATGCCATTTAGTACTATGTCTGACCAGGCTGGGAGGAGAAAGAAAGGGATTGTCATAAAGTAAAAATAAGAAGTATAAACCAGCAACTAACCTACAATAAACATTTTCCATGTGAACATTTATTTTTTTTCCATAGTATTTCTTTTTTATTAATCTTATTTCAATAACTTAACTCTTTCAGAGACAATGAAATATATACAGTTAAATGTCTGTCAAAACTGTCATTGTTTCAGTAAACACTTAAGGAAGCTATATTAATTCATATTAATGAAATCAAATCTGGAAACTATTCTGAAGAAAAACTACATTCAAATAAACATAAAAGTCACAATACCTATAGTAACTTATAGCAAAATGTATTACAAAAATAATAAATAGCCTAGGATAAAATGTAATGAATCTAGGAAATCAGAGCAGAGGTTAAACTTCAAGGTAATCTCGTTATATTAAAATATGAAATCATACTGATTATCTCAGCCCTCTTGATGTGGCTATGTGGTGATACAAATGCAGTAAATATGATAATAATGAAGCCATTTACGTTTTTTTGGTCACCTATGGGATTTAAAAAAAGGAAAAAAAAAAGAAGATCTATGCTCTTTGCACTGTTCCCTTCCTGTTCCCAAATAAAATGCTTGCAAAGTTTATACAGTTCCAGGCAGGTTAAAAGTATGTAGATTATAAAGTGTTGCAGGGATTCACAGATGTGTTACAAATTATGGTCCAAATTGTGACCCAGTTTGCATGGCTATGCAGGATAGCTGGGAGAATAAAGGAATAAAACACTCCTTTACTGCTAATACCCAGGGGAGCTGTAAGGGGTGAATAAAAAGAATAACCACAATAGGGAATCTTGCACTGTGTGACCTAGTTGCACCAGCATGTAAGAACTCAGTCACTGAAAGGGAAAACCAGGAGAATCATTGTCTCTTTGAGCTACAATTTGCCTCTTCGTTTACCTTAAGGCAATGCAAAAATATGCTTGGCTTTGTTCAGGGCTCAAGAGCAGTCAAAACCCTGCAGTAATTATTTCTATGTGAAGTATTGGTATTTCTTTAAATAACTAAGTTAATACCAGTGTGTTATCCCTCATAATTAAGCATGATTCTTTTGGTTGTATCATGTCTTCAACAATTAAACCTAGTACATAAAGTTCATTCTCTTCCATGTATCAGTCAGTGATTGGAGACATTTCCTGCCATGTCTTTCCCTTTCATTGCAAACTGTTTCTGTTTCAACAGGGGCTTAGCTTTGCAGATGAACAAATTATTTCCATCAGATTGAAATGTGATGCAGCTACACCAAGCTAAAATGCAGACTTGTGAGCACACTGTGTATCAGATTATGTATAGAGAATATTATAGAAGCAATTAACAACAACAAAAAAAATTACTAGTTGTTGTTGGCTACAGAGTGGAAGAAGAGTGTTTTTGCCATATATAATACAGTCCTTTTTTAAAGCTGAGCACTTAGCTAATGTTTGGTGTCAAAGAGTCAAAAATGCTAGTAAAGTGATCTAGAATAGAAATCAAACCCAGATTGTTTAGATCATTAAACCTTAATCTTATTATTGTACTTTTCCCTGTGTCCAGGTTCTCTGTGTCCTGCCAACAATATTTTCCTTCTCTCAGGGAGGAGGGACAGCAGCCTCTGTATGCATGCAGAGCTTTAACCATGCAACACCCAATAAAAAATATCTGTCACTACTATTGAAATTCTTAAATTATGTTAAGAGGACAATCTTTTTTGGACTGTGAAAGGTCTCTTGATTTGCCTGGAGTCTGCCTTTGTTTCAGCTGTTCTCCAAGGAGCATAGCTGTCTCTTAGAAGTTTCTGGAAGTTACCAGTGGTGAGACCCACCAGTTTTCATTATATTTAACTCATCATCTAACAATATACAGAAAGTTTAAAAATCATCCTGAAATTAATTCCAAAAGCACAAGTTCTTACTATTTTCCATCATCCTCCACCCACTGTATTAATTTGTTTCATATAATCAATAATGTCATCATGTCTTAGCACTAATGCTTTTCATTGGAACACCCACTAATGAGAGCATTTAAATCTCCTATGGATTCAGTGGGATTTAACATGCCTCAGTGTTGGTGGAAACAGTATGCTACATTGTATCCAGACTGATGTTCAAGAAGGCTTTCTCATATGATGTTCTTTCTATCGTGGTTATTGCAATGGTTGCTCTCATCTTGGCTGGGGCTTCTAAATGAACTGTAAGGCACAATATAATAATAAATAATAATGTAGTGACTTTCAGAAAATCACAGCATTCCTTAGACAACACACTAAGTCACTCAAAGCAGAAAATATCTGATCTGCATCCAAACTTTATCTGTGTTTCTGATTTCTGGTTAGAAGACATAATATATTAATGCCCTGCAATTTGCACTGTGTTCACTTTAAAATTTATATTAAGTAGATTGCTACATTATGGTAATGTACTAAATTACCTAAAGCAAAGTAATACAATGATTAACTGACCATAAACATTGGTTTATGGTCAGTTTATAAAGTATTACAAAGATTAACATTATGCATTTTCATATCAGAAGAAAATTGCAGGATGAAATATCTCTGGATTGACTTGATGCTATTAAGAATAATAAAATAGTGGTATAACTCACAACAGTCTCAAGTTACAGCTTGCAACTGAACTTCAGTTTAAATCATCTTTGAAAACAGCAGAGATATTCATCGTTTTTAAAAATGTCCAAAGCTTTCCAAGCACAGAATAATGGTTTCCAGTATATGTTTTCTAATATATAATGTATTATCTTTTTTTTTTCCTCTTTATTATTCAGCATGTCAGATTATTCTGACCTGGCATAGCTGCTCTGATATCAGAAGCATTTTACCACCTTAGCCAAGACAAATAGGATCTCTTTTTATCCAATTGCAATATTCCTCCTAAAAAGCTAGACACAATCAAAGTTCAATGCTTTTTAAGTTAAACTTACTTAATCATGCAAAAGCAAAAGTGCTATTCGCCTGTTGTGGCAGGGTTTCATCTGATCTGCCTGTAAGTTTAACCCTAGCAGACCTCTGGGTTGTGGCAGACAACACGCTGACCATGAGTCAGCCGAGCTCCTTGCAGTGAGGAAGGCTCACCGCAGACGGCTGCGGCAACCAGAGCATGGCCAGCAGCTCTAGGGAAGTGATTGTCCCCCAATGCTCAGTCCTAGTCCAGTTTTGTCCATAGTCCAGTTTTGGGCTTACTAATGCAAAAGAGATACTTAGAAACTTGAGAGTCCAGAGGAGGGAAACCGTGACTTGGAGGGGGCTAGAGTACTTGATATGTAAGTAAAGCTGAGGAAACTGGGTCTGAGGGCTGAGAAAGTACCTGTCTGCCTCAAGGGGAGTTACATAAAATGCAGACAGATGCTTCACATGGGTGCTCAGTGAAAGGAAAGAAGACACATTCACAATTTACAGAAGGAAAATTACAATTGGACTTAAGAAAAAAAATCAATACACAAAGAGAATAAATAAGCCCTGGAACAGGTTGTCCGAGAACTGTGGGAAACTGTCCTTGGAGATTTTTCAAAACTTGGTTGGACAAGTCCCTGGGTGACATGATCCATTTTGAGATTAACCCTGATCCAAGCAGAAGGCTGGACCAGATGGCCTCCAAAATCTCCCTATAACCTAAATTTTTAGATGATCCTATGATTCTCCTTCTGTGTTCCCTCAGCCTCAAAAAATGGAATTGGCTAATAGTGCATTAAGATTTTAATATTCTAAAGGTTAAAACCAAAAGTAATATTCATATTACTTCAGTATAAAAACCCTGAAATTGCAGAGAACCTTTTGAAATTCAGAAAATATACAAAAAAACCTTCTTTCTTCCTTTTCAGGAAATTCAGGATTCTGACGCACTCAAATTAGTTGGATAACTTTTTCAGGCTTTTCTATGCAATAATGAGGTCTAGAAATATATTTAATTTTTAAATAAAAGCTAAGTACTACAGGATCAGGGACTCTCAGAAAAGAATCAGTTACCACAATGCACACAATAAATCTGCAAGAACTAGAGAATGAAAATTCTTATATTCTTATAGCTTTTTTTATCACTCATCTTTGTCTTTCTTGTAAAGATTAAAGACTACCAAATTTTGTAGTTTGTGTGAGAGTTGACATCATAATTATCTTTTCTGCTGTATATTACAGTTTTTAATTAACTTAGTAATACATTTATTTGATAATTTATATAGAAGTTTCATTTGTTATTATTAAGTTGCATAAAATTCTATATACAAGTGAGAGACATTATTATTATGACTTGATTTAGGTTGAAATGCACCTTCCTGAAGTTCTTGAGATGAGCTGCTTTCAGTTTTGAAAAAGAAAGAGACACCATGGTTCATTATAAACCCAAGGAATTAAGTCAATAACATTGTTTCCGCCTACATTGTGAATATATGGATTTACTCTGGCATTATTTTTACAGAAGTAGCACAAAAATAAAAGAAAGGCTTGGTGCACAGATATATGAAATTTAGGAATAAGGAAAGACCTGACAGCACAGTGGAAGCAATGATATTATGATCATGAGAAAATAAAAATATACAAGCTTTTGGCTTGCAGCTGAAATAAACTCACAGTAAGGATCAAAAATATTTTCTTTCCACTTGATTCTTCCTATGCACAGGGAAACAGGATTCTACAAAGACTAAACAAGGTTTCATAATGTTTACCTCACTCCTCCTAAAAGAGGTAACATTCCAAGCCATGCATTTGACGTAACCCTTTGCCAATATTTCAGACATTTATAAGCCCAGTAATAGAAAGGTGTAAAGTAGTCACAATTTTAGTTATATATAACTTGTTGTGTAATAGCCCTTAATTATTTGTGGCATTTGAAATTACTAAAGAACTTACTGATCATTTCTTAACCTGTAACTCTATCCTAATGATATATTTGCCCAGTTAATAGAACTGGTTTTCCTGACTGTTGTCTGTTTGATTATGATTCCAATAAGAAGTAAATCTAAATAATTCCATGATTTCAAAGTTTAAGGAAATGGACTGTAGGATTCCCAAAAGGTACCAGGCAGAGCATGCACACGTCTGAGCATTGCAGTGGGCAGGATCAAGCTGTTTGATTCAGGATAAATGGGGAGCCCAGAACTGTGCAGTGTGGTGATTTTTGCAAAGTAGAATTAATCTCACTTAAGTTTGCCATCTAAAGCATCTTGTGTGCTGGGCAAACTGATTGTAACCCAGCAGTGAGGTAGCATGCAGACAGCAATTCATCTCATCTTAATTGAGGTTGTCTAATATCACTTTAAGGTTACTCCTTTTGGGTGGCTTACTCCTGATGTAAATCCCTCTCCTAGTACTGTCAGTGATAAGGAAGTAAGGTGACTGACTCAGACTGAAACAAGCCTGTGAAAAACCAGTTTATTTTAATCCAGATTAGTTCCCTGATGTAACCCATAGTTACATGCAGCAACGTGAAAGAGAGGATGTCAAAAACCTGAAAACAAGGAAGAACTGCCTTTCCTAATGATTCAAGTTTGGGTGGTTTCAATCCTTTCTGAAATTTTTACCTAAAATAATTTAGGCCAATCTCTCTCTGAAGGTGCTTGTTTTCCTCCATTACTATCTATGCAAATATTTATACGGTTAAGTTTACACTGATGCCTAAGGGCTACAGTGCTAAAATTGGGTGTAAAGAACCAAAAGACACTTTGAATACTAGAAAATTTCTCATTGACTGAAATGTTGAGAGAAAACAGATGTTTTTGTTCACCCCATGTAAATTATTGACATGGCAAGTGGGAGACATCTCGAAGCTGCTGTACTCGAGCTACAGTTGATTCCTAAACATCCAATGATCATACTGTATTTATATACACATTTGCAAATAGTATATTTGTTATTTATTCATTATGGAATAACATATGAACAGCATCACCTGGTAACAACCATAAAATTTTTAAAAAATTTAAAAAATCAAATATACAGCCTTCACTTTTTAACATATATTTGGCTGGCAGCATCCCTCTCTCTTTCCACTCACACTGGCACTTTCTGAAAGGAATGGAAGATGTCCATGGCCAATGGGGTATTTTATTATTTTTACCCAGTCTTCTCTGTCCCAACAACGGTTTACCCAAGAGACAATTGGAAATGTTCATTCATCAATGCAAGTGATAGTGTCCTCCAGCTCTTCTCAAGAGGTCACTGCTTTTCAGACAGTTCCACTCAAACGCTCTACCTTGATATGTAATCATTAAAATAACTGTCAGGGACATTTATGATCTAATTTGGCTGATTTCATATTTAATACTGGATGACTAAATTATATGGAAAATTTGTGGCTAAAATATTTAAGGCAAAAGCTCCATGAGTTGCAAGTACAGAAACAGGATAGCAGTAAGTAAAGACCAAAATCCACAGAGAACACAAGGTAAGAAGGCTGGTTTTAAGGTGGGAGAACAATGATATAGATGACAGATAGCTGGCATCAGCACAGCAGACATACTTGGGCATAAGCACCAAAAGTCGCAAGAAGTAGAATCTCTAAAAATGAGGATTTAGAAATAAGTATCCCGATTTAAAGTTGACACAAGAGAAACTAAGAAGAAATATTCTAAGGAAGGCTTCACTTAAGAGAGAGAATAAAAAAGGCATCAAGGAGAGACTTTCATCCATCAGTGTCTCTGTCCCAATACATGAGAGTAGATCTTGCCAATGGTTAGTGCAATGTGAGCAGGTGGCAGGGGAGTTATTGGCTTTCAGGTTAGAAGTTATAAAACCTTATTACTATGCTGACTATTTCCCCATCAATTTAGACTACATTTCATTGTTCTCATCTAGGAAAAATTTACCCCACTTCCATCTGCCTCATCTACAGACATGAGTGGGTGTCTGAAGGGCTGTACTCATCACATTTCATTTCAGTGGAGTGGGACAGATTCCCACGACACTCAAAAAAATGCTAGGCACAGATATCACACTGGCACCACAGAAATAAATCCAGGAATAGCAAAATTTTCAAGCTCTGGAAGGGATTCAAACTTAAATTATTCTAACAGTTGATAAGATGTATATCTGAGGCCCCTGAGTACAGTGGAGTTACGGTGAAGTTTTAAATTTCAGCCTCCTGGATATTTCCCATGCATTATCTAGAAGACTTAAATATAACCAGAAAGGGTTCTTCTTGCAAAAATAGATGTCATCACAGGTTTTTGAGGACTATTGCCTGTTAAATTGTTCTTTGAAAGGAAAAAGACGGAACCAAGATGTTTATGCAGATAAAATAATGGTTATGCATGTCCTACTTGAAAAACATGCTGCCATGAACATGGACTGGTGGTTTCTCTATGAAGATCTCTAGTTTTAAAGCAAGTTCATATTTGTTTAGATTAGTTTAGAAAATAACCTTGTATAGTTACAGCACACACCATTAAGTATTGGAGAGCTTTGATAAAGCTGAAAAAAAATGATCTAAGCTTTATTTATGGCTTAGACTTCAAAGGTGCCATGTCACTGGCTCTGAAAATTGTCTAGCAATAGGATGATGCATGCATAGAGGTTCATTCTCTAGGGGACACCAGAGAAACTTGTTAGTTAGTCCCAACAAGACTTATTATTTTTAATATCAAAAGTATATGCCTTAATGACAGGTTATTACTTCTGCAAGTACTGCTGTACTGAAGCCTGATTTGCCACCGTAGGGAATGTTGCCACAAAAAAAAGTGGGATCATAACTGGTAAATATGCTTTTCTCAATGGTATTTTGTGTTGACCAGATAAGGTCCGAGTTTCACATATTTTCTCAGTGACTCAGAAAAAAATCTAAATTCTTCTTAAATTGAAAGGGGATCTAGGTAATGATGTTTTAGTCACAGAAATGAAGAGAGGAGAATGCAAAGAGTGCCTATACTTATCTTACTTAAGATTTTCAGAGGTATTGCCCGGGTTTTACATTAATACATGCTATTTTATATTTTACACGCTGCATTAGGCAAAATGTCATCAAGTAAAACATGGCACAATCAGCCATGGTATAAGCAGACACAACTAGACTGAGGACACCGGATAGCCTGTGTGACTTTCACCTGGAAAGCTTTCAGTACATGACAGTAGCATTTACAGAGAATTTCTCTGTGGAAATGCAGTTGCCCACAGGCTTCCTAGTAACACCAGGATAATGACTAATTTTAATTTTTTTTTTTCTTTTTTCAGGATTTTCTACTCTAGGGTTTTGCTTAGCCAAGTCTTAGACTCTAGTTTCCTCTCCCTTTTCAAAAAAAGAAAAGGACTTTGACAAGGGTTGAGTTCTTCACTACTATACTGAATTTCAATTAATTTTAAAGAGAGACCATAGGCAGATACACAGAGAGAAGGTGACTGCATATCTCATCTTTCCTTAGTACTGTAATCTTAGAAATTGATTTGACCCCATACCAACTTGCTTGCAGAATAAACTTATTTCTTGATCCCCAAGAACAACTGCTGTACTGGATGTTCTAGATATATGTATCTAAATATGCAGACTGTACCTAACCTAACTCAAATAAGGAGAGGCAGGGCATATAACAGAAATGTTTGCAAAAGTCAAATGATTTTAATGAAGTAGGTACATGGCTGGTACAGAAAAAAATGTGCTAACATTTTTTTTTTCTCCCTACAATCAATGCAAAGGAGGAATACCAACACATGGGGTAACCATGACTCCTATTACCTTCTCTTAGCCTCTGCTCTACACATATATATCTCTTTGGTCATTTTGTTCTCTCTCTGCACTCAAAATCCCTCGCTGCTGAATGCTGTGGAGCTGGTTACTGTGTGATCAAGGTCTGGCATTTTCTCATGTTTGTCAGGGCAGTCTGGGATTCCATGATTTTCATACCTTTCTGACAAATATCCATGACTTGCAACATTCTGGAGTCCTATGTGAGAGCCAGTGGACTGGGTGCATGGAGTGAGCCTAATTGCACAAAGTGGAACAAATGTAATTAAGAGCTGTAATGCTGAGCACTGTTTGGGGGGTTAATAGAGAGCCACAGCTTAGCCTGACAAAGGAGTCCACTAGCCTGGCTGACTCGAGCTGAAGGGCTGCACATGATTGAACATAGTGGAACAAATTTCATTACCAGCCTTGCGATCAACATTTTTAAAAGCTTAGTGAAATGGGTCAAGTTCACAAGAATAACTTGGTTACCACAAAAACATATCCATGACGATTGACACTTTGTATTTCTGTCTTTTAAACTCCCAGCCCTGCTATGACATAATTGTCCAGGTTCACTCAAGTGTTTAGTGTGTTTGACCAAAGAATCTAATTAGATAGACTAATGACTGACTCTATTCTTACAGTTTCAGCATTCAAAAATTGCTTTCTGCAGGCCACCAGAAATAGTAGAGGGAGAAAAAAGCCTTTATTTTGGTTATACTGAAGGAATTACTGATGTTTTGAAAGATGTCTGCAATCAAACATTCCCCATTGGTTTTGAGATTAAAATAGGGGAAGATTAAACTCAAATGTGAGATGCATATGTGTGTGTGTGTATGTGCATGTATGTATACAAATGTATATATACATATCTATATCTATAAATGCATGCTTCTTTGCTAATTATTTTCCTTTTGGATTGATTTCTACTGAGATATAAAAGGTTAGGCCAAGTGATGTTAAAGTCTTTTATTCAGATGCCAACGTTACCTATTCTTCTCTTAATAATTTTTTTTAACATTTAAATGCAATTGCCCTGTGACTTTCCTATTTCAGAGACTGTCTAATCAAGAACACACCCTGGTTTACGGAACATGAAGGAGCTCAGAATAGCTTATCTTGCACATTGCATTGGTTTGGCACTACTGGCAGTGATCTAAAAAAAAACCCACAAAAGATAAAAGACATATAGGTCAACCCCCCAAATATTATAGTAATGTAGGCTATTTCTTTTGCATTTAAAAACCTTCTTCCAAGCTTTGTTCTGATTGAGAAGACAAATCAAACATAATGACTTGGTGGTATTAAAGGATGACAGGCAGGGAATACTGTCTCTGAATATGTTGTAGTCCTATATTAAACAGAATGAGTATATTTCTCTGAAATTATTTATAGAGTCTTTTCACATATCACTCCAATTTTCTTAAGTATGGTAATATGCTATTTTTACACAACTTTTCAATAAAATAAAATAAAATACAATTAAATGTTATATCTGCTCAAAAGCACTTATGCAGAAGTTTGGTGAAAAGTCTTCAAGCAGTTGCAAAGAGCGGGAGTTTTAAACTTATCCATGTGTACTAAACTAACATTTCTGGAAGGCATGGAAATTTAATTACCCTCTTTTACAGATGAGGAGCTGAGGTACTAACCTCAGGTTGGCAAGTGGTTACTATCATGACTAACCATATTAAAATCAATGACATTAGTATTAAAATGCTCACAAAGTTGAATAAAAGATTTCACATTCTGACTCCAAGAGACAAAGTGGTTAGCCCGAGGTCTGTAGTCTGGGACTCAGCAAACCACTTAAGCATGTCCTTAATTTGTAGCACATGCTTAAGTGTTTTTCTGCAGCAGAAATAAATAGAGAATAATCAACAGAGTTTAAATCTAGGTCTCCTAAGTACCAGGTCATTTCCTTAATCATAAGACCACATTGACTATAGGTGATAAATGTTAACAGGAATTGAGTATGTCTTATGTCTGCATATTTGCTTATTTTTGTTTTGTTTTACAAAGCTGAGTGCAAGGGGATAAATCTTAAAAGCATCTCACTTTTTATGGAAGGATATCATGGCCAAAGTACAAAAATAAAGCAGACACAAAGTAGGACACAGAGATCCCTAGAAACAAGAGGATGAAAAGGTTGTTCTTACCCCAGCAGCATAATTCATAATCAGGCCTGTCTTCTTTGTTAATATTGTGTCATGGAGGGTTCCTAGAGGAAGCTGATAATACAGCAGGTATCATCAATTTCTTGAAATGAATTCATAATGCACATCTGGAATTCAATTTATTTTTTGTAGCTCCAGCAGTAACATTTTCCTATAGGCAAAACAGTCTTTGAATATGGAAGATGCACAGCAAAACCAGTTACGAACAGTTTCATGAAACATGTACCACATATTTGATATATGTAAACCAATAAAGGGATATCTCCTCTTCTACAAACACCTAGCTCCATATTGATTAACCTACATTTTCACTTATTATAGACAAATCTGTAAATATAGTCTAAAGCTCAGTTCCCCAGCAGTATCACTGGTATGGGATGAGGCACTCTGGAAGAGGTAAAGAAGGAGGTGTGCTGTACCAATAACAACGCGTGAAGGATAGAACACTGGCACGAACACCAAATCTTCACATCTGGTAGTCAGCTTCCATCTTAGGGATTCTCAGGGATACATACATGTTTGATCTATTAGCATTTTAAAATTTCCTTTCTTATAATGTTTTGGTTTTTGAAGCTTATGCTAAAAGACATTAAGATTTATAAGGAAACATTTACTTGCTATTCAAGGTGAATGTACTTTGATCAAGATATCCAGGAGAACATGAAACACAGTAGAGGTTGTTCCCAGGGAATTGCTTGCTACTCTTTGAAAGTGTATTGAAAAGCAGCTACTGCAGTATAAAGATTATTTTGCAAGCATCTGAATCTTGATACGTTAGTCCTTGCCATCAAATCTACTATACTGTACATACCAGAGTCCCTCCTGCTGAATTGAGGTGCAAGCAAAGCAACCCTTGGAGCCCTGGCATAACTACCACATGCCACATAGCAAAGAAATATCGATCTGATATATACAATAATAGTAAAACAAATAAAATTACTTCATGTACTTTATTCTCCAATTCATTAAGCTCCTTGTCATTTCTTCATCCATGTATCAGAGACTGTGCAATTAAACCTGAGTTTTTCTGGTAGGAAGAATGGCTAGGACATTGGGGAGTTTTGGTGGTTAAGGAGAACTATGCTACCACTTCGTATTCACAAAACTGGGGATGGAAAATTTGCTGGAATAGGAGAGGCAGAAGGGAAAGACTCATATTGGAGTCAGGTCACCTGTACATTACCTTCCATTAGTATATAGGAATTTACCTTAGTGGAAAAAGAATAGCTGACCAGTGACTGTCCATACAGGATTTTTCTGTAAATGGAAGTGCTTCAGAAAGTTACAACTCACTCCTGGACCACTGTTTATTGCTGCATCTGCTACATCAGATGTAGTCAGGAACCAGAGCCATGGTATCTTATTTGTTAACAAAAAACAGGGAACTCTTCCACAGACAGTGAAATTGTTTGCCATTATCCTGTCCTTTTTTATGTTACTCAAATAAGGCACTGCTTCTGTAATAGACTCCATCCATCTATCCTTTTCCAGTAGAATTTGTGAATGACTTCATCACTCTGCCTGTATACTGCATGTAAAACCTTCCTTATGGTGTAGTCTACTATAAACAACAAATTATCATAACATTTCTAAAAAAACCCCAGAGATTCATGCCCAGAAAACATTCTTTCATCCATCCTTTGGGGACGGAGACACTTGGATAATGTATATGCCTTGCCTACACTTTTCTCCCTAAATGCAGCAGCTGGAATGAAACCGTCTTTGTAGACAAAGTTGATGTTTTAATTTTTTTACCCTAAAGGACAATAATAATGTAACTTTTCAATTTTCATTAACTATGGCACAGGTTGCTATAGGCTAAGCTCTCAGCTATGAATTAAAGTAAAGCAATGAAACTCTACAGAGGAACATTTCAGCTAAATGCCATCCTTGGTGTTTTGTGGCAATGCTAAACTTGGATGGGACTACAGGACTTATGTCTGTCTCCTGCCAGTTTAATACTCAATTCACCAGGAAGATGTCCTTTTTTTCCCATGCCCTCAGGTAGCTAGAATGCTGGTGTATCTTAACTGAAAACGTAAAAGATCAAAATTAATAGATTTAAGAGTAGTGGGATGACACTAGAAAGAAAAGCTAAAGTAGAATATACAGGATTGGAGAAAAAAAATCTAAACTACAGAATTAGAATAGCCTCTAGAGACATTGTTACTTTGGTGACTTAATATAGTAGAAAACATGCTGAATATATCAAGACAAGGCAGATAGAGTCTTTCCTACCCCAAACTTGAATATTGATGCCTGTGTTGAATTGATTTCTGAGCCTGTCCTTGAATGATATACTAGGCACAGGCTTGGATACACCACCTTTCAAAATTAAGTAGGTAACACTGTCTTCTAATAAAGTTTTATTAGAAGTTAGCATAAACTTTCTAATTACAGAAAAGATGATATTAAATATTACCAATTCAGAAACAGTCTTAATACATATGTTTAGGATGTCATTTGATAACTATGGTGCTTGCTCTTTAGGTCAATTATTATACTATAAGGAACTTTATTAACAAGCATAGGGTGCTTAGGAAAATGAAGATCATGGTTTTCATCCAGTCTTCTAAAAACTAATTTTAGGTAAAGCAGACAAATTTCATAGGCTTAAATGTGACCGTATTTAGGCAAGTCTTCAAGTCATCAGTAGTCTTCAGATGGCTTGCTGAAGCAGAATTTCATAGCTTTTATTTCCAAGTTGTCAAAGCTGTAACTAGATATTAAAATATCAGTGTTTATGTCATGCAGAAACACATATAAATAAGTTTGTCTTCCCCATTTTTGTTTCTTCCTCAAAACTGGGAGACGGGGAAGTCCTCCATCTTAAAACACAAAAGAGTTTGCAGAACAGACCAGCAGGATGAAGAAATTAGCTCTTAAAAAAAGAGAACTGATCTTTAGGCAATACCATGTTATATAAGCTCTCTTTACTCTTTATATTAACAAAGCTCATGCGTGGTATAGCAAGTACAACTGTGTTTTGTCAAGTATGTGTCTTACATGGAAAGTAAAATGATGCAGTTCATACTCATCCAATCTGGCCCAAATAAATATAATATATTCAACACGAGATTTATGCGGAGGACCTGTCTTTCCTATAATTTAACTAAAATTAATTATTTTTCTTTATTCCTTTGGATTTTGAAGTATTTATTTCACTAATCCTTTGAGACATCTCTTTGTTGACAGGAAAACTAACCTGCAAGTTTCCCTCAGTGATCAAAATGATAGTGACATAAACTGAACATATATCTTAAATATAAAAAATGGACATATTTAATGGTAAAATAAATCAACAAACAAGCTCACCATCACATACGTAAAGTTATTTCTAAACTTCAGAGATTTCAACTATAATGTCCAATGGTGATCTACCTTGATCAAGATACAAGGCACCATTTGCTCCCCTTTCATCCTAGTGCCAATTTAAACTCTGTATACTTGACGACTTGGTATTGCAGGGCTACTTTTGGAGTGAGTGAAACTCCCTATTGTTGTTCATACTGTCACAGTCTGCTTCAAAGGGTTCAGAGTCACACATCGGCTTGTCCATGAGAACCTAAGTGCTACTCCTGTCAGTCCATAACAAAAGGAAGGTGAGATACTTGTAATTAAATCTTTTCCAGATAATCTTCTGCTCATGCCTAACAGAGAGGTCCTGTTGAGCCCTTAGGGTTACAGCACTTCAAAACCCCTCGCTTCCCCTGTGTTGAGTTCTCACTGGAAGGGCTGGAATCACCACTCATGGCTGTTGAGGGGTACCCAGCTAGCTTTGATTTATTTCAAGGCTTTCAAAAAGCATGTTAAAATTCACCCACTGAATGCTCAGCTTCTTTTCTTGTTGAAAAGCAGAAGCTGTAATCATAAATAATAGTACCTTAATCTATTAGTGGCCTTCCTAAGAGTTGCATAGAACACTTAATAAGAAAATAACATTTTAAGCTATAAATACTAAATCAACATGGAAATGGATTGCTTTATACCTCAATATAAATTGCAGATACAATACCACCTAAAATTCAAGCTGAGATTTAAGATGATTCCCAGATACTTAAATTCCAAGACATAATTTAATATGGGTTTAGCTAAAGTACTAATGTTTAATTGCTCCTTACAAGAGCTCTTTCAACAGAAGACTTGATTATGCCTAAACCAGGCCAGAATGATATTAAAATCATACTGCAGAGCAATATAAATTTGACCTATCACTGATGCAGCTCCATAAAGAATGGCACCATCTTCGTGGAGAGCCATTTATTGACATTTTATTTATATTTTGTGCAAACTTGATAGCTGCAAGGAAATAAGCTCTTGGAAAAAGCAGCTGATATACTGAAAGCCTGTGAATTTTTTTAATCAACGTATTTCTTTGGTAATTAGATCATATGAAACTGAGCAACCTTAAATATCTTTTAATACAGATAGTCTTTTTCAACAAAACTCTGCAGCATTCACTTATATTTTAGTGTATTCAAGCTGGGTCAAAACAGTAATCACAACTCAAAAAAAGCAGGGTCTGAGGGGCTCTCAGGAGATCTTAGTCTGCCCTCCACTCCCTTGAACAGGTAGCACTTGTACCTTCATCATTCCCAAAGAATGAGCATTAAACCACTATCATCACATCCCCAGGAAACCTGTGTGGACTTCATCATCCTTCTGGACGTTCAGAAAAACCTGTTTAAACTATGTCTCTCTTGCTGAAATTTAAACCTACTTCTTGTCCCATTTTCCCTAAGGATAAAGTGTTTTCTCCCCTGAATTAGTTTGAAAATTTTTGCCACCGTCTCCTTCTCCCCAGATTTTCCTAGACTGAAAAACTTCTAACCAGCTGTCTGGACTTTTGAATCCTACAGTACATGGGTAAAGCTGGAGCTGCATCAGTTCCAGCCAAGATAGTTTACTTCACGTATTCTGCATAGTAGAGGCAGCTCAACATGTAGCCTAGTGCGTTATTTTCCTTTTCTGAGAGAAGAATACTGTTAACTAACTTTGGGTATGTTGATCCCAAATATTTTTCTGAGCTGTTACTGAACAAGTTCCTCATCCTCTGTTTACACAGTTGATTATTTTTGCCCAAGGGCAATACTTTGTAGTTGTTTTTGATAAATTTCTTGTTTTGCTTTTCCTAGCTGCTTCTCCTTTTTTCAAGGTTGCTTTGGTATCTAACCCTGTGCTTCAGTACACTTACTGTTACACGTTGTGGTACCATGAGCAAAGGCCAAAAGTATGTTCTTATCCTTAATCCAGGCTACTAATGAAAACACTAAACACATTTGGAAACTAAGACAGACCCTTGAAGAACTACAGTACTCAGTGTATTTATCACTCAGTTTGTAACTGTTTTCTAGTAGTTAAATCAAGGCTACGATCTCTTGTCTAAATAATATAAAAGACAGTGTTAAAAAACCTTACCAAAACTTTCTACTGCTATTCTATATTTGAGCAGCCCATTACCACAGTGAGGAATACGGAAATTGTTTAAAAAAAAAATTGAAGATCCTATGAAATATGAAAAGTTATTCATTTACAATATGTAACTGTCTGTTTTTCTCCCACTTTCCCATTCCTGGCTATTTTACAAGGCTGTTTCACTTTTTTTTTTAATATATTGTTACTGTCTTAAAACTATAAAATTTCTTCTGCATCAGAACAGGACAAGAAGAGGCCTAAGGAGGGAGTAATTTTCCCTGATCCATGGAACAACTTTCACAGAATGACTGAACTCAATATCTGGGGGAATACACAAGGGGCACAAGCAGAAAATTCCAAGTGTACCTGAGTCTGTTCTGTAATGTTATGCTATGTACAGCCATTTTGGATGCTATAGGGCTAGAGGATCTTGCTGATATACAGAAGAACACAAATGGTTCATTAAAAAACTAATTTATTTAGGCAGCAATTTGCTTCCAAAGACTGCTCCCAGTGGCCTTCTGGTCATAAACAATTAGGAACCTTAGGCTTTCTGGTCATAAAATGAGGACCTTTTTCACATCATGACCCCCACTTTGTCTTGAAAGTGAGCAACTTGGACAGGTTATGCAACCAGAGGCTATTACATGTTTATGTACACAGTTGGCTACATGTCTACCAGAGGATTGATGGAAGCATCCATTACCTAGTCGAGAAATAAGATGGGAACTTCAATGTACAGCTTGCAAAGACTTCTAGATATAGAGAACCCTTCATTCCCCTCCTCCTGAGGAAAAGAAAATGGTTCTCCAGGCATGGAATACAGTGAAGAAGACATGATAAGAGAGGCCCTAGGAGAATCCACATGCTTCA
Organism: Lepidothrix coronata; assembly: GCF_001604755.1. Taxonomy (NCBI): domain Eukaryota; kingdom Metazoa; phylum Chordata; class Aves; order Passeriformes; family Pipridae; genus Lepidothrix; species Lepidothrix coronata. Next base: position 1,609,220 of record NW_016690357.1, read on the forward strand.
GGAAGGGACAAAAATACCCTTAGGAAATTCCCCATTTGGACAGTGGCTAAGATTTTTTTTCCACTAGTAGATTACATTTTTTAGAGGCTTGTTCATCTCTTCTTCTGCCTTGTATCACAGTGAGTTCACAGCTTAAGATAGAAGTTTCCTTACAGACATGTGACTAAGCTTACCTTGACTGGATACAAAGCCATCCCTTTAAACAGTCTTCCATTTCTTAACCCAAGCATCGTGGTACTTCCTCAAGCAACCAAAATCTACTGGTATTATCAATTATCATGTTACTGTACTTATTTAGAATTAATGCTATCAGCAAATCATCCCATTACTAACCCTTTCCAGTCAAGGTAAGAACATGAAATCTCACTATGCAAAGGGTCCAAAGGATAAAAGTAATCAGTTCATAGTAGAATTCTGCCTAAGAAGGACTTTTGGGCTAAAGGAAGAAGAGCTCTATACAGGATCTTCCAGGTGCAGTAGATTTAAAAAAAAAATAAAAAAAAATCTCCCAACATGGGGGGTTGTTTTATAACTTTCCAATTTCCAAAAAATATTAAGAAAACTATCAAATCAAAAGGATTTTTTCCCCTAGACAAGTATCATTTGGAGGAACATTCTGCAGGCAAGCAGACTGTGACTTCTGGCCTGAATCCATCAGCAAATCAGCAAGTCCATAAAGATGAACCTGGACACATCCAGACTGAAAACAAGATCAAAGTCAGGGCTAGAGAGTTAGTTTCTTAATTAAGGCAATTTGAGTAAAAATAATGAAGGCGGAAGTCACATTTCTGCAAAAACAATTTGTCAGAAGGGCTAACCCTCTGCTTTATAGCACTTCAGATGAAAAAGGAAGATGTTATTAGTTGCTTTCTTTGTTAAGTGTTTGAATTAAAACCTTGGTGCCACTCGTTTAGTATTTGCCAGTAGCACTGAGTGACTAATTCTCTGCCTGTAATTTCTTTGACTAAATTAGCCTCTTTTTCTTCTCATGGAATATCCATCAGCAGATCATGATTTTCTCATTTAAACGTACTCAACAAATATATCTGAATTTTTACCCTGCAAACTGATCACAAATATTTGAAATTCAAGCTGCATCGCTTAGTTGGGATTCGTAAATCAGTTGTGACCACTGTTTGTTCCCTCTGGCTGAAGTAGTTTGAGGAACACTACTTCCTGTGCACACAGTTGTGTGTTCCTCAGTTTTCCATAAATGCTCGTGGGACACAAAATTTGCATTATTGCTTTTTGTACACCTTTCTGCTAAAAGTAAAACTCGATTGTTCTTTCACTGAGAAGCAAATATGAATGGATTCTGTGTGACTATGGGCAAAGAGAATTCATTTAAGAGCTTTAATGATTACTTGTGGACATTTTTGTATTATTCATGCCATGCTTATTTATTTACAAAGAATGAATTAGATAAAAAATGCCATCAGTCCTTACAACATCCTTAATAAACACAGAAAAATACCAAAGTAAGAAAAAGATAAAAATAAATATATCCAGTAATCAAATGGAGGGGTTGCTGAATCATAAAGAAAATTTGGCAAAACCAGAAAAACAGGAAAATTCAATCCCTCCGTTTTGTACCATTAATCAAAAGCTGCACTTTAACAAGCCAGGAATAAGCTCCAGTCTACAGTTTTTGTTTTCTTGCCACAGAGCAACAGGATTCTGGTTAAGGAGGTTCCTTGTGGACCATAATTGCTGTGCTGTTTGCAAATGTTCGTATAATTTGGAAGTGTAAAATTATTGTCACATGATTGCTCCATGGATTCAACTAGTCCACTGTTGAATGGAGAACAAGCAAAAAGAATAAAAGACTATTCCCAAATGTGATCATTTATTTTTACGTGGCTTTAATTATTATAAATATAAGCTCGTATTTTGATAGTTTGAAGTAACAAATAGATTTTCTGTGAGAGCAGTAGGGAGGAAAGGAGTGATTATACACAGATAATGAATTACATCATGAAAAAGCTCATAAATAAATAAAATAAGCTCAAACACACACAGGGCAACTGTCCTAGTTCCCAGCTCCTTAGATGTCTCTTTCCTACAGGCCTTTTCTCCCTCTTCATTCCTCTTGACCAAGGTCAGTTCCTTCCTTTACTTTTAAATCAGCCATTGCTTAACGGCCTGACAGATCAGCCTAACCAAGATTTTAGGTAAGCAAAGGCAAACTTGACACCTCTCCCTTACAGCCACGGGGGCAGACAGACACTCCAGTAATTGTGCCAGGCACATGGGATATGCACTTTTCAAAATGACAGTCATCAGGAACATTGAGTTTGCTCTACCAAAACACTGACCTGACGTAGACCCCCAAGGTATAATAGTATGCACTAAAGGTATGCGTTTCAGCATCCTTCACACTGAATTCTAAGGACCCAAAAAATACTCTAGTAAAAAATTATGGTTCTTAATTATTTTTTATGCACAAAATCTGCCTCGTCCCTCAGACAGGAGTAATCTTTGTCATACAGGCTCTGTGCAGCTTAAGCCACTCATCTAGGCAGAGACCAATGGATGGCCTCTGTCTTTCAGTATTTTTATTAAAATCCTTGCTACTTTAGCTGTTGGGACATATTATATTTCAAAACTGTCACATTCTGAAGAACCGAAAGTGTCCCAACTCCAGAGGCAGCAACACAGATATCGAACAAAATCCACCCCTACTCAACACCAAAACAATCATCTAAATTTAAGTACTTAAATGAGCACTATCCCAAACAGAGGCTCAGAAGAGCATATAGGTTAAGAATAATAACAATAATAATAATAATAACAATAATATTTTTGCAAGTTATCTAAATAGCACAGCTTTGTTCCTAAAATAAATAATAAATAAATGGAATCACATATTTCTATCTGCCTAAAATATTAAAGAAAATATCCATGGAAATGCAAATAAAACCACAGAAGTCACAATGGAAACATTTATATGTGTATGTATGTATATATCAGCATTTCTGGCTTTCACATGTTTTTGCATAATGATAGGGCTAATATAACATAACAAATCCTAAACTGTTTTCACAAGGAGTGGAAAAAAGATGTGTAAAAGTATGCTCTGTCTTGCTTCCTTCTGTTCACAATGTATCTAAATACAACAAATGGTGTTCTTGCTCTTTCTGTCTGTTTCTCAATCTGTTTGGAAAGTAGCCATCATTCTGCAGCCAACCATAATATTTGACACTTCCTGACATCATGAAAGCCACCATCTGTCTATCATTGAATCTCTGTACTTTTTAAAGACTGCTTGGCCTGATCTTTAATGAAGCTTCACTGTGAATGCACAGATCAGTTTAGACTAAAAACTGGGGACGTCTGACAGAAAGACTGCGCAAAATCATGTTTCAGTTAAACTCCGACACAAACCAAAAGGAAATATCAAGACCTTCTTGTAGATAGCAAAGAAAAAGTTTGACTCATTTTCAGCAATTCTGAGGTCCAAATTCATCATGGAAAGTTTGGAGGATGAAACTGAATTCAGAAAAAAAATATGAAATTCAAAACTATCCAAAAAGCAGCTTTCCTTCCTTCTCCAAACTACTTTTTTGAAAGATAAATATAGGCACATTTCCAGTGTTTGCAAGAGGTATAAAGTGTAGAATATACTATTCATTGGAAATTAACATGCGATTTTACATTTAGGGATTATAAGTATTTTCAAACATCCAAAAAGCAGGTTTTCTATAGGTTTGGCTTGAAATATAAATATAAGTTTTAAGGACTCTCAAATACAAAAAAGGTAGAAATCTCTGACGATTTTGTAAATATATTCTAGAAGGAAAGCATAAGCATTTTTTTTTCCCAAGACATACCTTAACAGGGAAATTTATTCCCTGTGATATTCTGAGGCATGTGTTTCTACAGTAGTTTTTGCACAAAGCAGTGACTCAAGGTGTAATGGCTCTACTTGCTTCACTTAGAACAAATTTGGATGCAAACCTCTAGAAATCCAGCTTGGAAAACCATGACCTTTGAATAACCCATGCTCTGTTTCCTTCATCTACAAATTAATTCAAGTGTCTCCTCGTGGCTGCAGAGGAAGAATGCTCCTTGCAGTCTTCAAGTCTGCTATACTCTTACTAAGCTACAGCTCCAACAGACAAATAAACTAATTCATGGTTGGAGAGCCAGGACCCTCGTCCCCTTTGGCTACTGCCTCTCCTTTCCTCCTCCTCCATCAGCCTGCCCTCCCCTTCACTGGTGCCGAGAATGGAGATTAAGCATTTCCTGTGCTTTTCTCAGCACGGCACCAGTAAATGTGGCCGGTCCTTCATCAAACAATTCAGGGCAGGAGAGAGCACTGTGCACGGGCTGTGCAGGGACTAAGCACCCTGCAACTCATGACCAGCCTCACAGAGTGACAGTGAAGAAACAACATTCAACAGGACAGAAAGCTTCTTGAGGTCACAGAAAGAGCTTCTAGAAAAGAGCTGTATTGCACTTCTCACCACTACTACCTCTACAAAGCATCACTGCTGAGGCTGAAACTAATGGGCCTGAGGGCACAAAAGGGAAACGCTTTTCTTATTGACTATAGATGAAAATTATAATAATTATTATTTTCACTTCAATAATTATCTCAGAGCTAGCCATAATAATTCCCAAAGCAAAAATTGAAGTGTAGTCCTGAATTTTGAAGTAAGAACAAATAAGGAGCCACTAGGCCTGCGTACCTGTCCAAATCCTATTTTCAGCCCTATGCCTTCTAATCTGTGCACCCTCCCACCCAACACCACAGTGCCTGGAGGTTGCCCCCTCATCCCCTGTCAACATTATTCATCCAATATTTCCTACTCTCTTATCATACTATTCCAAGCCACAGCTGCAGGACTTGGTCTGCACATGTAGTAGCTTTGTGTGGCAATGTTTTGGCATCAGGGAGGCTACAGGGGGTGGCTTCTGTGAGAAGCTGGCAGAAGCTTCTTACATGTTCAACAGAGCCAATACCAGCCTGCTCCAAGACAGACCCACTGCTGGCTAAGGCCGAGCCCATCAGCAATGGTGGTAGTGCTTCTGGGATAATGAATTTAAGAAGAGGGGGGGAAAAGAGCTTTTTTGCTGCTTGTTTGTAATAGATGGCCACCAAGATTCTCTCTTTCATGCCCTTCCTATCCTTCTGTTCTTTTCCCATAACCATGAAACCTGAATATCTCAGAATCTTTCACTGATTTACCCAAATAATGCTCCCGTGAGCCTGAGAAGTGCTGTAGTCCCTGTCTCATGCTATTATACTGATAGCAGAAAGGTGATAAATGTGCCCAGCAACTGTGTCAACTCTCAGTAGCAGAGCAGGAATCTGAGTGAAACTCTCCTAAGTCCTAGGCTAATTTCCTTGTCACCGGTTCCCATCGAGTCTTCTTGTTCACATGAGTCCTTGTTGTTTGATCAACGTTTTCAAGTTTACTGCTTTAAAGAACTATCTTTTGTGACTTTAATAATCAGGTTTTTTCCTTAGACATTTTTATCCTTTCACAACTTTTTCTGCTACATATTTTTTCATTTATAAAAAAAGGGCCACTTCTAAAAATATTCTCTTGCTTGCCACAAAAATATAGAGCATTGGAAGTTGATTTGGTTGATTGGAAGATTTCACTAAAAGCAGAAGTGGAGTTAGTTTAGAGCACAGTAGGCAGCAGAGTGATGATGTGTTGTAAACTAAATATCTTATGAGACATAGGTACAACCTCACAGTGTTAAGCAGGGATGGCTTTATATTACCCAGAACGATACTGATGTAATCATGGTACCATGACTCAGTACTATGGAATTTGCTTCTTCAAGACCAAAATGGCATTCAAGAAACCCTTTCAGGCACTTTTTAAATGTAAGTCTGAGGACAGGGCCTTATACTCCATCTTCATCCAAATCTTATACTTTTTTTTCTTATGTGCTGTACACTGTAGACCAGACAAAACACACAATCTGGTATTTACCTTTACCTTGTGAAACACATTGAGTTGCTCAATAAATAAGGTGTTACAGCATTTATCCATCACTGAAATACAAGAAAGAAAAATAGCAGCCATTTGAACTGTCCTTTCACAGTAGAAAAAGGAAAGTAGAAAATAACCATCTCTAGCTGACATTGCAAAGTGGCAACAAAACAAACTGTTTTGGCACCTCTTTCTCTGTCTTTTTGAAATCTTTACTGGATTTCAAATCAGCAGCACCTATCTAGGGCTCTGTTTTGGATGCTCCCACCAATGACACTGAAATCAAAATGATCCGTATCTTGTCTCTTTACTGGGTTTTTGATTTTTCGCTTACAAACTAAAAGTGAGATGTGATTTTATATAGTACTTCCATTTACTATGGAATTGAAATTAATCCATTTAAATAGGGGTATTACAGCTTTTACAACAGTAAGCTGTATGGAAAAAATTATGCACAGTGGTTAAATAAAGAATAAGTTATTTGGAGCAGCTGTTACGGTTAGAAGAATATTTTTCAATATTGATTATGACTTCTTAGATTGCTTTGTGTGCTCCAAACCAGGACAGTCTGATCAGTATCAGTTGAAGACTGATTTTTGTGCCAAAATTTGTGAGGACTAACAAAGTTAGTCATGGCCATGAACAGCTAGAATAACTATAATATGTATTTTGGTTATGCTCTTGACCACCAAGTTATTTAGATTTATTCTCTCATGCACTCTTATTATAGGGGAAAAAAATAAACAAAAGGCAAGCCAAGCAAACCTTACTGTAAATAAGGATTGAAAGTTTGATGTATTCAGCCTTTGAATCTGGAGACCATGAAAAAATATTGTCAGTCAGTAATGGATTGCATTCTTTCATTTTAAAGGAATTTTGTAGAAAAGTCAGAATATAGCTCTGCTGAAATCATGTTGCCTACCAGCAGAAATAACAAACCTTCTTGTGTAAAATTCTATATCCTCAATCTACTACCAGATACAACACAGGACTTTTCTGCTGGTATGTTTTTTAGATTAAATGAATAATTATAGAGATGGATTGGGTGGAAAGTCAAGAGATCTAGGTTAAATCCTACAGCTGCCACTATTTCTACATGTCCATGTGTTGAATGCTGCAAATCTCCTTTCATTTTCTCAGATGGAGATGTTGATATTTCTTTTTCTCTCTTCCTTTGACTCTCTTGTTTCCTTAGAGTATAAAACCCCCACAGCAAATACTGCTTTGCCTGTATCAATTCAGTGCTCGCATTCCTGGTATGATATGTTATACACAGCTGTAAGACAGATAATCATCTTCTGGTTCCTAACTCAGCATTCTATCAATCACAACAATCTGGGGAATCTTAACTACATCTTGAGAAGATTAATTTGAATGGATTGTGAGAAAGGTTAAAATGACAACACAGTCACTTGGGCTGGTCCTTTTAGGTGCAAATGTGTTGCCTTTAATATCTGTCACTTTGTCTCTTAGGTGCTGAAAATATCTGTAACAATAAAATATGCATCTAGCACCATCTTCATTTATACTTAATGTTTTCAGCTCTAGAACTCTTTCCTGAACAAAGAGAGTAAGGAAAGGAAGAAAGGAAGGAAGGAGGACCTACTGAAAGTTAAATTATTTCATGCTAATGTCTGAGTTCATCCAGTCCCAAACTATTGCTCTTGAATTCAGTCCTTCAGTTCTACTTTACTGTGGTCAGATAGTGAATCAATTCTTGTGCTCCTTACATTCATTGTCTGTTTTTCTTCCTTTCTCTGTGTAATTAAGCATCTGAAAGACTCTTCTATTAGCTCCACAGGATGGACTTAAAAGATAATTGACCTGATACACAAAAGCAGCTATCTTCACTTTACCTGAACATCCAGCCATATCTGGAGATGCTGCCAACCTGGTGCTTCAAAGGATCAGGTCCATAATATGCTCAGTAGTTTGAATTTATGCAACAGAAGTTACATCTTGAGCTAGCTAATCTATCATATTCCCCATGGAGGCATCCCAGCATCAGCTACATTTGCTATCTCTATTCCTGTTTAAAGGTGTCAGCCTAAATTCCAGCAGCTGTCAGCTACCTAGTGGGCTTGGCTCTTTCCTAGTAGTTAATTGTGCAGACACCACTGATTGGGAGTATAGGCCAGTTGCACAGGTTCTGTTTTGCGGGAAAACAAAGAGGAAGAAAGAGGAGAAAATAAACTCAGTCACTATATATAAGCCAGACACAACAAATGTAACCTCAAACCTATTTGTAAAATTAGCTAAGCATACATGTGTAATGTGCAGATTATTTTCCATATCTTGATTGTTCTATGGCCAAGATACGTTGCAGAAATAGAAATGACATGTAAGCAGTTTCTTTTTAAACTTGTTTTTGATTCCATTTATTTTATTTTATAAATAATGTTCTGAGGAGGCCAAAATCTTTCAGAGAAAATCAGATTCATAAAGTTTGATGGCCAGAAGGGAGCATTGGTATGAGATCTGTATAACACATCTTGTTAATCCCGTATCAAGCTCAATAGTGTGTGTTAATGTCTGATCATGGAAACCATTCCATAAATACATCTAATAATTTCCAAAATCAAAAAAAGAGAAGCATACAACACAAACTGAAAAGAAATCTAGACTTGTTCCATAAACTTTCTAAACAGATTCAAGTTCCCAGCAAGATACAAAAAGATTCTAGAATTTTCCCTGCTAGTGTAGATGCATGAGACATATTCTCCTTTTCTACATCATGAGTGAAAGACTTTTATATGGAAAGAAGGGATCCCTCATCATCTTTGCTGAAGTTGTAACGAGTATAGCTTAACAGATATTTGATGTTCTGCTATCACGTCCTGGATAGATTTGAGTTAAGATTAAATGCTAAGGTTTAAGCTACTGGAGTTTAAGGATGTTGTTCAGTTAACGTGCAGTGCAAACTTTTCCGTATTTATTTTAAAAGTCTTACCATAGAAACAAGCTCTTTTTTTTTCTCTGCCTATTGTAAAATAAATATGTACAGACATGTATTTGTCTATGTGCAAACTAAACCCTAAGTTAAAATATTCAGCTGTGAAGAATCACAACATTTCTTACATTCATTGTGAAAAGTATAACATACATACTTGACAAAAATTAATTGTAAAACAGTGGATATCCCTTCAAAATCACTGACGTTCTGTGGGATGTCACTCTTTCCTCAGCAGTGACCGACTGGGTAGTCAAACACATCTGACAGGCTTTGGGGACTGGAATCCAATAACACTGAAATGGATAAGGCAGTGATCTGGATGGCAACTTGAGGAATGGTAGATTTGTTAAATAGATCAAGCTCAGCAGAAAGATTCATCTAAGTCTGCCTCCCCTCACTTTTACGAGTGCTGACTTTTCTAAATTTTCTTCTCCAGCGACCCTTAATGTGTTCAGTTACGACGCCTCCAGCAGACCCTTAACATTTGTAATTTCCCACTACCATCACCCATGTGTTTCCCACAGAAGGGTGTTTCTGTTATAAATTTATCAGTATCCGGACATATAACATCAGAGCATGGTGTTTGCTTCTAGACAGATTCAGAAGACTTTGGAGGTCCAAAAAATTTTAGTAAACTGAAATTTCCTACCCTTAAAAGCCAAAAGAAAAAGGTGAAACATTAAACAAGCTTAAGGGATCTGAGAATCATATTACTCCTCCATTCCAGTTCTTTTTCATTTCTCCTGGAGAAAAATATTACATTTGTTTTGGTAAACATGGAGTCTTTTGAAAATCTGACTGATTGCATCTTGAGCTTTGTGTGCAACCACTTTGATTTGAAAGAAACTGCATTTTCCAAAATAAAGCAAGGAGCGCTGAGAAGGGAGAGACACAGCTGTATGAAGCTCCATGTCCCAGCAGTGGGTGTGCCGGGTCCCCCCACTCCTCCAGATGCTTGTTGCTTAGCTTTTGTGCTTTCAGCTGTTTTCTAATTGTTTCTTTTTAAAAGTAGGGGTAACTCTGGGGGAGTTTCTATGTTGTGCTTTCTGACTCTCCCTGGCAACATTTTTAAGAATTTTTTTCTGTCTGGAATTTTGCCTGTGAATCATTTCAAAGACCATATTTCTGGTGATACTTGCTATCAGGCAGAATAAGCAAAATTTTGGCTGATGCAGGCAAAAAATATTTGAACTAGTTTGTGGCACCAGAAAGAACACCCACAAAGAAAGTGCCACTTTTTGTATTCTCTGAACTATCCTTTTAAATCTACAGGCAATTGGCACCTAGGCCTCTTGAGAATGGCATCTCACCTTTGTGGTGGGCACAGTGCCACCCTAGCAGATGGTCATGAGTGTTGGCATGCTGAGAATCAGTATGTGCATCACGTTTGAGTACAATAGGTCAGCCTCTCATCCAAGTATGTGGGAACAAGAGTGTCTGTGCTGAGCTTCTGTGCCAATGGTTAAAGGAATATACCATCATTAAGCTAGTTGCAAGACAAGTTTCATTGTTTTTAAATTAATCCATGTTTTCCATAGCTATTTGGGAGCATCATTTCTGCTGCAGTTCTATGGTTCCTGGATCACTGATAGAAGGCAGAATGCCTGTATGCATACATGAACGCACAGCCCAGCCAGGGAGACACCTTGTTTTAACAAAGATGTATTTTTTCTCTATTTGGTATCCCTGCTAAATGGCTCATCTAGGTACAAAAGCCAGATCCATAGAAGCCAGCATATAATTTCAGCTCAATAGATCCCTAAGAGCACTACAGTATTTGGCATGAAATTTGCAATGGAGCCCTTGAAGGGCCTTTCCCATCCTGGAACCAATGGAGGCTAATTTTGCTTCAGTAACAAAAAAACATACCTTGCTGACATGACAAAATTAACATTTTCAAGCTCCTTTTTTCAATCACATGCGGAAAGTTGCTGAAAATGTTAGGCATGCTCTCTGCACTATCTTCTACCAAAATTCTCAAAATTCTTCCCAAGTAGTATGGAGGCTCAGGGCACTTAGACTGAGTTGTCTTATCACAACCTCTTTCAGTGTAAAATATAGATAGGAAGACTGCCATTGTTTGTCAACGGGTTCTCTAGCAGAGGGCATATACTAAGAGCAAGCCAGTAGCATCTGGTTCTCTAGAGAGATGACGACCACTCAGACTTATTGATGTTCTTTGGCCTTAAGCATCTGAAACTACATCACAAGGGGCAGTGCAATTCATCAAATATCTTTCTGATGTCACTGAATATTCTGTTTGTGCTTCCACATGTCACTTCTACTGAACATGTAAACAGTTTAGTCCAAACTGAATAGATACTCCTGCTGTCATCAAATTTAAGTAGACTTGTTGGAGAGAGACTATTTTTTTCTGGATAGTGGACAAAAACACCTTTTTTTTTTTACTTCATGTATAATCACAGTATGATATTTTTAATTTAGTTTTATGACACGGATATGAAGAATAATTTTGAAACTTTTTCACTACCATTCTAGTCATTCTTGAGGAAAAAAGTGACTGACTATGATGACTAAACGAGCAACTGATGTGAAAAAACCAGAGTCATATTTCAGGCTTTACCTCACTTGAAATTATTTGAATTATTAAAATTAATCATTACCATCAGCAGCTGAAATCAAATAAATGCAGAAGGACTCAAGTCCACATCTAACATCTGAGCCACCAAAATTTGAGCTCTGTGAATATAGACCTATTCCCTGGAGGCATTTCTGTTAATGAAAATTATCAAAATATTTTAGGTTGGGAAGAAGTATATTCTGGATTAAAGCCAATAATAATCAGGTCTTATAAAAGTATGTCATTTACATCTTACATAGGTAAATCAGTTGTCCTTGTATCATCAAAAGACTACCAAACTTTGATGGCACAATTTTCAAAGCTACCTAGGAGGGTTCAGTAGATAACCTAAGTTGTTCTCTTAAAATTTCCCAAATATCCTAGCTAGTAGCCTAGACGTGTAACATAGTTACCAATAATAGCTAAATAAGGCTCAGAATCACAGAATCAAGATTTGGAAGAGGTCTTCAAGATCATGTAGTCTAACCTTCAACCGAGTACCACTATGATCACCCCTAAACTCTGTTCCCAAGCACCCCATCCGGATGCCTCTTGACGACTTCCAGAGAGGGTGACTCTATCACCTCCCTGGGCTACTTATTCCAATGCCTAATCACTCTTTCAGAGGAATATGTTTTCCTAATATCTAATCTGAATCTTCCCTGATGCAACATTTCCTCTCATCCTTTCATTTGAGACATGGCAGAAGAGACTGACTTCCACCTCCCTACAACTTCCTTTCAAGGAGTTGTAGAGAGCAATAAGGAGCAATAAGGTCCACCTAAACCTCCTCTTCTCCAGACTAAACAAACCCAGTTCCCTCATCCACTTCTCATAACACAGGTTACCTAGACCCTTCACCAACTTTGTTGCCCTTCTCTGGACATGCTCCATGACCTCAATGTTCTTTTTGAAGTGAAGGGCCCAAAACTAAAAACAGGACTTGAGTTACGTCATCACACTGCAGAGTACGGTGGGACAATCACTTCCCTAGTCCAGCTAGTCACACTATTCTTGATACAGGCCAAGATACCATTGGCCTTCTTGGCTATGTGGACACATAGCTGTCCTATATCCAGCCAGCTACTCATCCTACTATGTCTGCTTAGAGCAATAGGAAACACAGTTCCTAAGTGGCCTCCCATATCTCACATACGAAAAGAAAGAAGAAAGCACGAGAGAATAGTCACTGCTAACACCTACACTTATTGACTCCTATGGTCTAACAACTTCATTAATAAAAGCTGGATAGGGATTCACAGGGAAAGGGATGAAGTTTCTGAGTATATTATGCCTGCATTTCGTGACAGGTAAATACTTATATAAAAAAAGAAGGGATTACAGAAAAAACCTCCAAAAACATTCCAATCCCTGTTTATAATAATATCATACATATAAATGTACATATAATTTATAAAAATATATAGTAATATAATTTTATATAGTAAAATAGTAATATATTGTGTACCACCATATAATAATTAAAATGCTAAACCATGTTAAATGTTCTTGTTCCTGAGAAGCTGAGAAAAGAACATCTTTTTGTGTGTTAATTATGCAGCAGACAGATTAAAAAATGAAATTTAACAAGCTTTTACTCTATCATTTACTCAGTCTTTGTATTTCAGACTTTACACAAGTGAAGAACTCCATCTGGCCCTTATAGTTTTAGCAGCGCTAACCATGCCATAATTGCTTCTTCATTTAAAAATAAAAAGTAAAAGTAGAGTTAGAAATAACACTACATTGCATGATATCAATGGTTGGTTCTTAGTCCTTCAAAAGATGACCGAACCTAAGTTTATTTCTAAATAATTAAAATTATCATTTTAACTATATTTTTAAAAGCATTTGCATTAGTTCAATACAAAACTTGAGTTGTTTTCCTCTCTTTTCTTTAATATCTTCCCAAGCCCTTGCAAATAATTGTTTTGTTACTTACAATAATCCAGTAGAGCCAATAGAGCAAGAGATGACTAGTCCTACCATGTCTGTTTGGGATGCTAAGAAATACACTTCTATGTATAGTCTTATGTCTTGAGAAAAAAAAGGAGAGTAAGATAAATTCATATGGCTGGACCTTCCCGCTACAAATTATGGCAGAGGCTGAAAAATGTGAGAAATTCTGAAAAACATTCTCTTCTCTAGTGCCCACAACAGGATTGTGGAAGAAAACATTTTGCTGATGTAAGAAGAACCCTTGTCTTTTTGTAAAACATTTTGAAAATTACTAGAAAGGTGGATCTCACACCTAGAAGGCCACTGAGGAACAGAACTGCTTATTTTATAGGATAACAAGAAGGAACCTGGAGCTTTTGGGTTAGGAAGAACCATCCTCAAAGATGACCATGACCATGGTACACTATCCATAACCAGAAAGACAGATTCATCCCTGCATCAGTTTTCTGTTCATCATTTTATTTTACTATTTTGCAAAGAACCTCCAGATTGAGGGAGTCAGGCCTTTTCTGCTGTCATTGGTAACCAAAAGAAAGATAATAAAATAATTTTTAAGCTGAGAGTGTAAAACTTGAAATTTTAGCAATGATAGATGGGTATTCTTTATTTTCACAGAGAAAACTGTTATTGCTTCTTCATGTATTAGATTATGTTATGGAATATCTCACCCACATCTACTTAAGAAACATGTAACTCAAGTTCTATGTTAAGCAGCATAACAGCATAACTCAACATGCTGAGTTTTCTGTGAGAATTATCTATCCTCCATCCTTCCCCAGACTTGAACACCTTTACTTCTGTGTGGTCCTCCAAAGATTTCAAACAGCTAGGACAGTGATAGAATAGTAGAATGCATTATCAGAAAACATAACTGACTTAATTATTTAATTATTAAGTTAATTAATATATTCGTGTCCCTGGTTAATTTCCCTTTTTTTTTTCTCATTCAAGGTAATATCATACAACTTTCAGTTAAGCACATGACATTGATAATGATTTTTGTCATGCTAAATTCTGTAGATGCACATCAGGGCTATCATGTTATGCATTAACATGCACCCAAATGAAGGCGGTGGCTGAGAGAAAGAAAGAAGAGCAAAGAGATTGAGATGTATTCTCAGTGATTGCTGCCAGTAACATTATAACTGACACGATGCTTGTGCCGGTTTTGGCTGGGGTAGAGTCAATTTTCTAAATTACAGGATTTATAATCAAGGATATCAAAGAGTTGGTATTTTTTGTCTGTCATGGTTCTCTTACATTTTTCTGCTTCTTAAAGTTCTGCTTCTTTTTCAAAGTGTTTTTTGTAAGAGTAGCTGGGCCAGCATCACAAAAGGTGATGTAAAATTTGATTTTTTTAATCAGAAACCTTACTACAAAAATAGTCATTCATGACTCAACTGCTGTTCATGACTGACTTAGTTAAGTCTGTGGAGCATTCCACAATTAAGCACACCATGCTGAAAAGATCAGACTGATCAGACTTTATGTAGCTTAAGGCAATCTGGCTCAAACAGCAGGTAAAGTAGACAAGGTAAATTCACCTAAACGTATTAAGGGCTACATCTCTTCCAGCAGCATGATGAAATGTTATTCTAGAGGTTAGCTTTCTAGACCTCGGCTGAAATGTAGAGGTACTCTCAGGTTTAACAAGTGATACTCAAAACCACAGTAATAAGTAGAATGTAGGTATCTTACTGGCTAAGAAGAGGTCTGACACCCCAGGAGTGTAAGCCAGAGCACACATGCATGTGCTAGCCTGAAAGAGGGTAGATTTAGATTGGATATTAGGAAGAAATTCTTTACTGTGAGGGTGGTGAGGCACCAGAACAGATTGTCCACAGAAGTTTTGATGCCCCATCCCTGGAAGTATTCAAAGCCAGGCTGGATGAGGCTCTGAACAACCTTGTATAGTGGAAGGTGTTGCTGCCCATGTCAGGGGGGTGGAACTAGATGATCTTTAAGGTTTCTTCCAACCCAAACCATTCTATGATTCTATGATGCCCAGCTCCCTGTGTCATTTCTGAAGACAAGCAGTGGTTTACAAGGCAGGGCACTATGCTTTGCAAACTCAGTAGGAAACCAAGACCTAGGCGCAAGGCTATGTCTCAAAGTTTTATTTCTGAAGCTTTCAAAGTCAAGAGACCATTCCCAGCTGAGTCACAGCAATCCTCAGAATTGCTCTTCTGGCTAATACAAAATTACCGAGAAGTCTATTCCTTTCTCATAGCACAGTGCATCTTTTTCCTAGTAGTCATCAGTGAAATTCTTTTTCAGTTCCCTCAGCAGTCTGGATGGTTCTTGACCTCCAGAAGGAAGACTCCATGCAGAACAGAAGACACGCCCAGCAGCTGTGCTGCCTCACTGGAGGCAGGCAGCCTTTCAGTACCCACAATTTGGCTCTGCAGGGCAATGGTGATCCTTGGTGGTCTCCAATGGTGCCTATCCAAGAAGTCAGGGGCCTCCTCTCACAGTCCGGTCTTGTTTTTCTGTTTGTTTGTTTTTCACCCAGACCATTGAACGTAACAAGGCATAAATAGTCCAGTGAACACAGATCAAAATCCAGATCTCGCACACAACATGCTGGTGTCCTTAATCAATAAGCTAAAGATTTGCTGTCCCATTTATCTGCTTTCATTCTGGCCATCAGAGTTAGGCAGTGATGGAAAGTAGACTCTCTGACTCCCTCTTTTGAATTTAGGCATCTACGTTTTATCGGACTATGTGGTCTTGTCTGTACAACTATCATTAACTGTCCCCATTAATTTGGACATATGATTTCTGTGTAAGCCAATCATGCAAACTAGCATCCCTGAAAACTGTCTGGCTCCTGGGAGCTTCTAGAAGATCTGTCTGGCTCCCAGGGCAGGTGAAAACAATTCTAACTTCCAAGGGTAAGATCATTTATATGGAAAGAGTGAGGAATGAAAATACACTGCAATTTTGAAGTAAATGCTCCTACTTCTGTGCAAGTGTTGTGAAATTTATTCAAGTGAGCAAGTCTGTTTTATTTTATATGTATATACTTTATCTAAAGGAAAGCTTTCATTCTGCAGTACTTTTACAGTGTTTTTTTTAAGTCTTCCTCATAAATACATTAACATTATGATAAAGACTGAAATAGAAAGAGGTAAGGGTAGGAAACTGAACTATCTGCTGTATTATGGGCCTCATTTAGATCTCATCCAATCAGTATGTATTAAGAGTAACACCGGAAATTCAGGAAGTCAAACTGACATAAAACTGGTGCAAGGCATCTGGTTGGAGATTTCTTATGCATGAAATTACAGTTTTGGTCCTCTGCCTGGTTTACAAAAGTGTTGTGCATTAAGGAAAGGTCAGAAATTTATGAAGTCAGTGACTGTCACAAAAGAGTTCAGTCATCAGGGTGAGCGTCAACCTGACATTGTCTAATAATAAAGCTAAAATTTCCCCTGTATCTTAATGTCTTCTTCCTGAGCCCTTTGAAAAGAGTCATAATTTATCAGATCCAAGATAATTAATAAATCAAAGTGAAGATAAAGAGTATGACCCAGGGCATGAGTCTGTTGTTACTATTCCCACTATTGCTCATGCTAGGCACCTCTAACCCCTCAGCTGGAGTCCCAAGACCTGAGCTAGACACTTAACCTCTGAGAGCTATTTAGGTGAAAAATTAGGCACCTCCAAAACATACTCCTAAAAAAATCATATGGTGAAGGGAAGCTTCCTAAGGAGCTGGGAAACTCCTATGTCTAGCTAATAGGAAATTCCAATCATGTCTGCAATCCCTTCCCTCTCCTCTGGAATTTTGATTCCCAGGTCTGAGCTGTGAGCAGACAGACACTCCTTTTCCACTTGAGACCCTCAGGCCCAAAGGATCTCCTGAGGGAAGCCTTAGCAATTGCTCTTTGAGCAGACTTCATTGTTTTATTTCAAAAATAAATCCAAACGAGGGGGCTTATATAATAGCTTAGCGGTTAGAAGCATTCTCTGAGGAAAGTGAGGGGGGACCATGCTCTGCTCAGCCTGAGGGGCCATCAAATTAGCAGCTCCAGGAGCTGCTCCAGCCGCCAAGCCCGAGGGGCATCTACTTCCTCCATCTCCCCTGAAGGCTTGCACGGCTGAGCAGTGTGCAGCCAAGGGCAAAGCAAACACAGCTTTTGGGGCCAGTGCTGAAGAGCAGGCTGTTTGACCTGACTGCCACCAGCAAGTGGTGACTGGCCATGATTTGTACTGCCATCTTGTTCTGACTGCCTCAGTTGGAGAATTTATACTGCAACAACATAGTCCTACCTGCCCTACTCCAGCAAGGACCCCTGTAAATAAATTTCCTATAGCAACAGTCAAACCTGATTAATCCAGTAACATTGTGGAGGAAAATGTGGAAATATTAACCTCATCAAAACTGACAGATAACTTATTTTGATCAACAAAACTGGTACTTAGGACACTATCTGAACAGTAGCACCTAGCTGCTGCTAATCATTGTTACCTTGTCAGCACCATCTTCTTTCTAATACTGACCATTCTTTTTACTTTTGCCAAAATTAATTTTGCCCTTCAGCCTTCTTAAGTTTTGTAGGGGTTCTTTTAAGGTGCATCAGCATCTGATATATTCCTCATACAATGTCAAAATAGAAAGGAGCAACATTGTCCAACTATTTTAAAACAATTGGCAAGTTTTTTTCAGCAATAAACAGAATAACAGTATCTAGCATTTTGCAATTAAATTGACATTAATATTTAAAAAAAAAAATTAGCAAAAAAGGTGATTAATCTCTCAAGATTCCTCATATAATTCTTTTTATGTGCTGTATATCTAGGCCTCCAAAGGCCAACCTACCTACATTTCATCATGTTCCCTATAGTCATTCACTATGCACTATGTCACATGAAAGGTCAGAGTAACTTTTTTTCCTACTCAAGAACAGTAGATTCTAATATTAAATATCTTTTCAAAGAAAAAGCAGATAATTAGTGGATAGGATAAGCAGAAGTTTTATCTCTAGAGAATTCACTCCTCACAGATCTCTAATTAAAGCAGAAGAAATTGCATGATGTGCACATGCTGTTAAGCATTAGCACAAGCAAACCTTGAAGAGGGCTGGTACACAGCGATATAGGATATTTTATTTGCTTATTTCTCAACACTTCATGCAGACAAGACCTCCACTTTCGCTTCAGCTGCTAATCAGCTTGTCTGGTAACAGGATGTTTTTTGTTGGCATTATTAGTAATTATTTGCATTGCCTTGGTACTTAGGAGACCCATTTACAAGCTGAAATGATGCCACTCCTGCCAAAAATGCAGGTTCTGCTTCAGTAAGCTTACAATTTAAGGATATGTTTCTACAGAAGACTACTGTTCATGATAAAATCATTTTATTTAAAGATGTTTCAGATATTTTTTCTCCATTCTGCAGCTAGCTTTGTAAATATTATGGAGATGTATCTGAAAAATTATAAGAGACAACAGATACATACAGACATATGGGGAATACAATGGAGAAAATGAGACTATATTGGTCACTAAGATTGATAGGGGTCAAAGCACATTCACATAATTGCTGTCAGCTGTTTGCTCAGATTTATGGCCCCAAAGAAGAGGTTTTTAAGGAGGGAATAAAAGGAGGATGATAAAGTAGCTGTGTATGTAGTTACAGGAGGCTTTTCCCCAGGATGAAGAGCAGAGGGAGAGAAAGTGCAAAAGTGACTGAAGATACAAGAATTGAATGATGAAGACTCAAGTATGAACAGGGAGGATATTGAGGGGTGGAGACAGGGTCTGGAGTAACCTAGTGGTGAAGGCAAGCAGTTCAGACCTAACATAACGAATGTGGGAAAAGATGCAGAAAAACGGAAAAATTTGATCCTTTAAAAGATTGAAGAAATAAGTTCAAGAAATTATCATAACAGTATCTTACACGAGACCAGACTGTTGTAAAATTTGGACTAAGACATGCTGTCATAAAAGACTTAGATGACCAGGGCTTGGTATGCTAGTGTGAGGAGTGGGCAGCGGGTAGAGATATTATCTGCTGCTTGTCTAGGACAGTTGAATTTTCCTACAGTATGTCATGGTTTGTATTTATTAAATAACAATGACATTTAGATTCACAGTGACCTTAAAGTTATATTGAGCCAGTGGCCGAAGCTACATCTACAGACAGAAAAGTGAGGTGGAAGCTCAAGAAGATAATTCATCTTCTACTCTAAGAGAGATGACGTGAATCTCCTTTCGACTAATAGACACAGTCAGAATCTTTCTAAGCACGTTTTCAAATGATTGTGTTGAGTTACATTTTTTTATTCCATTTTTTTATGCACCATCTCTGCTACATCCAGGCTTCCTGTCTCTTCCTGTTCTCTAAAGGTTATGAAGTTAATTTATCAAAGTGGTTTTAAACATGAAGTGGTAATGAATATTTACACATGCTATGTCTCTCTTTGATGAGATAAAATGTGAGGATTTATTAAACAATTTTCCAATTAAAGATAGTCTACGAAGAACAAAAGATACATCATTGGGTAGAGTAAAGCAGTACCCGTGGAGATGTTAAAAGCTTATGAATCTAGGGAGTATTGACCTGCAATAATATAATATTCCTGAAAAATCCAGCACTGTTTTCTCAGACACTATTAACTTTTTATATGACTTACCCTTTCTGTGATTCTTGGTAGATTTGTATCCTGTGGTGAAAATTTCCTAGGATGTTTCCATCTGAACATCTGCTGTAACTTGTGGATGGTTTTTCACACAGAAATTTACTTTCTTGTAGATCTATAAGGCATAGCATGCAACAGGAGGACAAGTAGAAAAATTATATTCCTTTACTTGTGTTTGAGAGGAAGGGTGTTTTGTTTTGGTAATGGTGGTCATCATGTACAGAGATGTCAAGAGCTGAGTAGAGAGTTTAATTTCCAAACAACTTGTTTTACTGGTCACACAAAATCTGGGAAACAGTACTGTTAAGTCCTATGTTATGTTTTGTTTATATTGAAAAAATTCTTATTTACACATAAATATATATAGGACTCTTGGGTCATTCCACTTCTGATAAGGAAACCTGAGTAATGTCAGTATTCCTGAAAACCAGGGGGCAAGTTCACAGAATGACTGTCCAGTTGATGAATTTGCTCAATATTTTCCTTCTGTTATTCCATGTGTCCTAATATGAAGGGTCTGTCATTTCTACGTATAACTATATAATATTCAGCTCAGCTGCTGGTAGGAATAGAGGAACAGTCTACACTCCTCTCTTTGAACCCCAAATTACAGTCATGTTCAAGAAAATATTTATCTTACACAATTAACAGATTTACCTAGATCTAAAATATTTTTGTAGCTTTTTAGCGAATGATGAAAAAATAATTTTGTCTTTGTCCTCTTTCATATCCAACACAACTCTTATTATTGAGGGCTGCAAGAGCTAGTTCACATTCCTGAACCATTGATATAAATCAGGCAAGTACAGTGAAAATGAGTTATTTGTCAAACATCACTAACAAACATATATAAGGGCAAAGAGATATTTGTATATTTTAATTTTGGGGAAAAAAAAAGACACTTTCTATTCAAATACAATAAGCATTAAATAGGTTCAAATAGTCCAACTTATCTGTAGGCACTTTAGGCATCAAAGCATGTTACCTCATATGGGAGACTTCTTGTTGATGGGTAATGTACCATCCGCAGGTAAAGGCATAAGAATACATAACTGAGAAGTTATTAGGCATTGCCAACATATTGCACATTGCTGCTCTAACTCAATTCCCAGTAAGGCAGTATTACAGGTTTTATACTTCAACATCAAGTTCAAGATATGCTGTGTCTTCTCAGAAGATGATATGATATGCCAAAAAAGAAGTCAAGATCAACTGTCTTAAAAATGGAGCAAGAATTTTCTTCAGCAAAATGTACACCATCCAATTAGAATTTTTCTAAAATCAACTGTTGGGAGTTTTTTTCCTTTTCTTTCACCTGCCCCTTTTCACTCAGGAAAGGCAAAATCTCAGTGTCAGCTTTGCGCATATTGTCTGAAGCTGATGCAAATTAAACTAGTTATTAGCTTTGGATAAAGGAAATATATCTTGGCAAATAAGGTTTTTTGTCAATGGTGTACATATTCACAACTGGGCTTGAATCTAGATGCACTATTCTCCTTAAGCACAGGTGGTAAAGCACAAAGTAAGGTTATAATTTTTAAGTAATTTATAGTAGAATGAACAATTATTTTGATTTTACCTTCCAAAATATGAGGGTGATATCATACTTTTGACTTAATGTGGTCAAAAGAAGTAAGTAAAATCCTTTCTACTGTTCTTGTCAATGAGAAGCCAGTTGTAAGCCTATGTTTTCGTTAATGTAGTTACTAGTGAACAGATCCTAGCATGAATTTCTGCATTCAGAAATGTCATATTGAGCAGGACTGATCCTTGCAGTATTCTGAATAAAAGAAAATGTATGTTAAACTGTGATTCAGTAACATTCTGATGTTTCAGACAGAACACATCCAGTCTGGTGAAATCTAACTGGGGCTTAGAGCCTGGTACATTTTGTGTCAGGCAACCCCCTGAAATCTGTTCCATGACAGCTTTTCAACTGTGTACTAATTTCATCTATCATTGTAAGTTCCTACAGTACATTTAAGAGGCAGTTGGCCCTCAAAACATTTCATTTCCACTTTCTGTAATAAACTGCCTTCAATTAATAAGTAAGCTTAAGAAATAATAAATATAATCACTATATTATTAATCAGTGATAATTAATTAATGAAGTCATAAACAGGTATAATAGTAAAAATGTGATTAATGCAGAGCATAGCTACTGGTAAGTACTTTGTAGTTTTTCATAAATATTAAACAAACAGGAGTCATAACACATTTTAGAAAAAATATTGGTAGGTAAATTTAAGAAGGGATTGCCTGCAACTTTACTCACTTCTGGCATTTTGGAAATTGTCTCCACTAATTATGTCACAATCTTTCAGGTTCTCCATGGATATTCTAGTTGGCAGCAGAAAGATAAATATGTACCAGATACTATTAGTCTAAATTAAAACTGCTGTCATTGTAATTGAAAGAAATGTGAACACAGGCAAATTCAGGTCCCTGAAATTTAGAGCCATCATCTATTCAAATCAATGGATCAGCATTAATTTTAATTTAAGCTTCTCTTGCAGTAAATAATGAAATTTTAAAAAACAACAGAGAAAAAGGTTATATGGTTTAAGTTTTAGATCCAAAGAGATATATACATCAAATTCAATCCCACATCATCACAGCTCCCCCTCCCAACTCTGTCCACATTCTCCTAGAAGAATGTACAGACCCTGGCAACTGGATGGTCTTTGCACATAGTCCTTCCCCAGACGCATCTGCAACCCAGTTCAGGTCACTCCATAGCAATCACTGATGTGGTACAATGCCAAGAGTTCCTGAACAGAGTTGACATCCCACAGCACCTTGAAGGAACTGAAGAATAAACTTTTTTCTACCTTCCACTCTCACTTTAAGAGAAAAATGTAATAATCAGCTCAAATTTTTTGTTTGTGAGACTAGCTATTGGAAAACATTAACTGTCCTAATCATCACCATGTCATTCAGAAAATCCTTCTCATATCTAAAAAGGGTACAAGGAGGATCAGTTCAGAACTTGGCCCCAGCTGAGGGAGACAAATGCTGCACAAATGCATATTTGGAGGCCTTAGGGGATGGTGGTCATACCCATATCTTAACTCAAAACAAGGATCCCTTGCCATCCTAAAGCTAGCATTATGGACAAAGAACAGGAATAAGGTGCCAATCATCTTCATACAGCAGTATATGCTTCTGATTTCTAGGTCCGACACAGGCCTCCAGCGGGAGCGTGGGCAAATTCATGGACCAAACTCTATCTCAGTAGCCTGCTTTTTTTTAGACCAGAATATGTTTTTCCTTGTTTCTGAAGGAGTAAGTAATTCACAGTTACGCTATGGTTGTAGGAGAGCCAGATTAGACAGACATCCCATATTTACTTTTCAGAGCAGAATAAATTAGCCAGGATGTAACTTGAACATAGAATCACAGAATTACGGAATCATCTAAGTTGGAAAAGACTTCTAAGGTAATCGAGTCTACTAACCCAACACTGCCAAGTCCACCACTAAACAATGTCCCCAGGTGCCACATCTCCGCATCTTTTAAATACCTCCAGGATTTGTGACTCAACCACTTCCCCGGGCAGCCTGTTCCAGTGCTAGAAAACAATTTCAATGTTGAAGCTGGACTGCTCCTAATTCCTTCTTTAGAGATAATTCAGTTTTGTCTATGTAGCACTTTATATTCATAAACATTGTTACACAGGCTGGTAGAAACGAGCAGACCTACTCTCCTGCTGGCAGCTTATTTCTGTCCACCTGTCTTCTTTTTTCCAGCAGTCACGTGTTAACATTGGTTCAGAGAGGACCAACCCCCAAAAGCAACAGTGCAGAGAAATCCATTTTGTTCAATGGAAGTATTGCTGTTTAGGTCAGCAAATGCAGGGTCAGACTCTCTTACATTCAAATGAACAATCAACAGGCAAAAAATAAACCAACACATGTTCCTGAAGGCTTCAAGACGAACGAGAAGAAAGCATCTCTTACAGCTCAATTATCAAAAGTTAAAAGCTTAGGACGTCTGATTACAGGACTTTTAAGCCCCATTGATCTAGGACGTACCTGCACATTAAGCAACAAGAAATCTTTTAATTGATCATCCCAATTAGACATGAAGTGTAGGGCTGAGCCAGCTGGGCATTGAGCACTGTCCAGGCTGAAAAATCAGAAGTCATCTCTACTTTAGTTGAGGATTTTTTCCACAGTGCATTTTACTTGCATATTCTGTGTTTATATGCCAAAAGTCTTAGCTCCTCTTCACACTAACAGCTAGATCTTAACATCAGTCATTCCAAACTCAGACAATGCAAAATCAATTTTGCTTCCAACGTTTGCCAAGCCCACAAACTATGTTTGTGTCAGCTTTTTAAGTTATCTGACTTTTTTTTCCCCATTGCCCTGTTTGAAACAGTGAGGGACTCAGCACTTTTTTTAAGGCAGGAGGTTGGGGGTTTTTTTGCTTTGTGCTAGTATAATATCTTCGATGCACACATCTTCAAATGTTTTACAACCATGCAGTAACCTTATTGCATGACGAGGGGGATTCTGTATTTTGCTATCTGTATAGCTACATTTGTACACATTATATATAATCCATATAGCACAGACACACATATGCACATATGTAAAATAATAAAAATATATATATTTATATGTGTACTTTTTGTATTATATGATTATACAACTCCAATGTGGATGCCAGCTAGACATATGTAATCCTTCAACAAAATTATGAAGTAATTGGATGGTTGTAAAATATGTGAACATTTCTGAGTCAAAGATCCTGTGTATACAAAATCATTGTACATACAATCATCATTGTCCCTATTCATATCTAGATGAACTATAGCACACAGTAACTTTTCAAGATCATTCAACAAATCATAAGCACAATTGGGAATAGGCAAACCTAGCCATGAAATATACTTTATTTTCAGTGCTGTGTAATGAGAGATGGAAGGAATTACAGAGGGTACTGATATAGTGGTGTTAAACAAGACTGTTTCTTTCTTTCCTTATTTCCTCATTTTCTGGCAGAAGCACTTTTATTTTTGAACGTTTATATTCTTCTTGTAACACAGTACTTCAAAACAGGTGTTTTGGAATGTTAAAGTGCAGGAAGATCAGTGAAGCTTTTTAAGTGGTTTCCAAAATTGTGATAAATCTTTCTCCTAGTTTCTTCTATAATAAGTACAATGTTTAGTAAAGTAGTTAAAGCAATTTAGGGTTCTGGTAAATCTGAATTAAGCTGTTCTAGCATTAATATGGAGAGAAACATCAAAGAAATAGAAGCATATGTGTTAGCAACTTTGACTGATTTGTTCTCAACCAAAAAGCATGTTCTAAGGCACTCAAGGTATTTCTTTTTTGTCTGATTAAACCACAGTTAAGAAAACATATAATTAAAATACTTGTAACCTGTGATTCCTAACCAATGTTTAGTAAGGTATCATAGCGATTCCTTACAGTAAGTCAGGTACACATAATGTTATTGCACATTAAAAAAAAAAATTAACATATGTTGGTGGCAAGGGATTTACAGATCTTCTGCATTACCTGCTCTTCACTATGTTAGTATCATAGTTTTGCAGCTGTTTCAGCAATCTTTCGGCTGCTGCATGCACAGATGTTATTAAATACAGTTAAATTAACCCTACTTTGCAGTCTGTGTCACATGGTCTCCATAACATCAAATTACCTAAGCAGTAAGAATTGGTTAACATATTTTATGACTGAGCCATGTTAATTAATATTAAGGGTATTTTAACAAAATGAAATAAAAACACATAAACAAGTTAGATTTAATAGGTAACTTGGAAAACAAAAGTGCTTGTTTGTGCTTGAAAATAGAGTAATCTGTTTTTTTGCTGGTGTGTGAATATGAATATTCTGATGAAACTGGTGTAGCTGTTGCTTTCTGTTGCTCTCTGTTACTCAGTGTTTTCAGAGCTTGGGAACAGATGGTGCACCACCTGACTCTGCACACTCTAATGTAAGATTCATTGTGCTTCACAGGAAATCAAAGATCAAGCAACATTGCAGAAGGTGAAGCAGCACCTCAGCAACAGGCAACACAGTATGATACAGTCAAGAGGTAGAACAAGAAAGGAGGGAGAGAGAAGGAGAAAGAGAGACAGAAGAAAGAAAGACTTAGCTAGATTTCTGAGGTCTATTTTGCTTTCTTGTTTCTCCTTTTATTTTCTGGTGGGTTTTTTTTTGTTTGGTTGGTTTGATTTGGTTTGTAGGTTTTTTCAATTTTGAGTCTGTTCTCTATTCTTTAGGAAAAGCACCATGTGGTTCCAAA
The DNA here is from genome assembly GCF_001604755.1 of Lepidothrix coronata. Lineage (NCBI taxonomy): Eukaryota > Metazoa > Chordata > Aves > Passeriformes > Pipridae > Lepidothrix > Lepidothrix coronata. The sequence goes on from NW_016690357.1 coordinate 1,635,587, forward strand.
GGAGAAACTTTAATCCTTAGGCTGTCAAAAGTTCAGACCTGCCAAGCAAAATCTGAATGTTTAGAAGCAAGAGAGTTATTTGATTTGATTGTTTGCTTCAATTTTACTGTAACAAATGCCTTTTTGTAAAACTAACAGCTTTACAAATATTTAAAAGTCCATTCCAAATTTCAGAGGGTTTTATAGCTGTAAAGAATTATAGTTATGTGTAACCTGCCTCTTTCCACTTGCTACCTATCCGTCCCTCCCTTTGCCTTGACTTTTTCTCCCTGGACAGCACACTTAGGCCTGGGCTACTCCTTTAAGGAAATAGAGAGTTCAGACGTAAATTATTTCATGCATAGGCTGTGTGACATCAACAGGGGGAATAAGCACTGGCTAAAGGGTCTTCCTTCAAAACACTTTCCATCCCTAAGTCATTCAGATGAAAGCTGTGAGTTCTTGTCTTGGACACCTGCACTGATTTCAAATGATACAATTTCCAGCGAAGCTGAGTGTTATCCTGACCTACCTTCCATATGTATATTAAGAAACTGAAAACACCACCTAGCCCAGCTGGCGTTTTCAGGTACCCAGTACAGCACCATGCAGAACACACAGCACCTTTCATATCACTTATAAGAGACAGGTAACTATCTGAAAGGATCATCCCCTACTTTCTCATTACTCGAATACAGGAAATCGCGGAAGTCTATATCCTTAAAATATATACTCAATCCCAGCATCTAGGCCTGACCTAAATCTAAATGAAGTCTATAGGAAAACCACTTTATGCTTAATTTGAAGTTCACCAGAATAGGCCTTGCAGTAAAAAACCATAGGGCTGTCTGTTTAAAATGTGTAAATACTGCAGCAAAACAGATGAAACCTTTACCACAGTGAAGAAAGTAAAGAAAGTGAAGGATCACTTGAAGAGGATGCCCAGGAAAAGACAGACAGCAAAGAAAACATTCATTCAGTCCTTAAAACTATTTGTGTGCCTAGCAGGTATCTGGGTGTCTAATGTTCAATGAATCAGAAGTGAGATGGCGTCTGAGGATCTGGTCAGCAAAATTATCAAAGCCGTCAAGAAATAAAAAACCGATGTTGCTGTTACAGAACTCTGATGCTATAAAGATGATCAGATCTAGGCATAAAACTACAGCAGCAGAGTACAGCAGCCATGATTCCTCTCTTTGACTTTTCCTGAGTCTCAAGAAAGCCAGGCTTGTACCTGCCACTTAGGAAGTTTAGAGCTATCTTGTTAGTTTTCCCTTTTAACCTTCTAGTAAGACAGATCCGAACTTTGTGAAGTCTCTGCTCCTCATCCTTGGCAGAAACAAGGAAAGAGGTAGATATTAATTTTGTTTATGAAGGCTTAATACAGATCTACCTATGATGTCTAGACACTGGTAAAAAGAAGTGCATATCTAAAATTAAAAATAAAAAAAAAAAAAAGATTGTCCCACAGAGAGAAAATGTGTGTGAAACTCAGTACATTGCAGCATCAGACAAACAGAAATTACACCAATTTTCTGAAAGATGGTTGAACATCACAGAAGACAAAGAGCAAACAGCACATCATGCATTTCATCCATGTTTCACAGCTTTGCAAGGACTGGTGATGAGAGGACCAAATCTTACACTCCTTCTATGGCATTCACTTTTGAAACAACCTGAATGGCTCTACATATATGGTTTCCAGTTGCATGTGTCAGCTTTACAGCATAATTCTCTTTCACATTTCTAACAGATCTTATATTTACAGGAATGATGCATAAGGTGATCTTTTTCTTTTCTCCAGCTAGAGCAGTCCAACAGTGGACTGAGCACAACTGATGCACTCAGTTTCAGCCCACTGCACTTAGGCTGTACCTGAGAGGGTTACAGTGGTGTAGCCAGAGAGATTAGTTTAGTTATCCTACCTGCTTTCCTAATATGAACAAGGTCCCCTTGGTCAGGCATACAGTGAACAACAGCTTGGATGTTTAAGCTTCAGGATTTATAAAGTATCTGGTAATACAGGGAAATGCAAACACGGTTGTGCTATAAGTATGCTAATCATAATAAGAAATTTCATTGGTTTCATTTGTTTAAAATGGCCCTTTTATGCCTAAGCAAAATAATAACAACAAATTTTATTTTTGTTATCAGTTTTTTTGCTGAAGTCTTCATATACAAGACACAAATTAAAGCAAATACTTATTTGCAGATGGATTATTGCTCTTTGACATACAGAAACTGAAACAATATTTGTTTGCTGCAAAGACAGCAGGTTTGACACACTGCATGTAGAATCAATTTGATGTTACCAGTATACATTATCTTACTGTAAGCTTTTTTTTCCCCCTTTTTTTTTTCTTTTTTTACTTCAGGTAATTATAGTGTACGCTTTTCAAGTAATCCTTCACAAACCACTGCCCATGTAGGACTCTACACTGAAAAGTGATGTGGTTGGAATAATGATATTTCTACAAAGAAATAACAGGTGGGAAAAAAATTTGGAACATACATGGCATGGGGGAAGAGATACCTAAATTTGTCCTGATAAAATCCAAACCAGCTGAAATAGAAAATTCAACAACCTCTTCAATTTAATTAATTTTTATATTCTTACAGTTTTTGCTCACTTACTTTAATAACGTAATTCATAAATTCAGAAGTCACTGCAGTAACTTAGTTTGACTCTTGTAGCTGAGCATGACATGAAATGAGAGAAGACACTTAAGCTTCCATTTGTCCATGATATATGAAGAAAAATACTTAATGTCTTACAACAAGAACAAAAGGGTGTTCACCAAAGAAGATAGTAAGTTTGGATAGGAAATATCTAGCTATCAGTATTATTACCATTGTTATTTATACTGTATTCTACCCTGCTCTGCAATTACAATAGAGTAATTCTAAAATTCAGTAAAGATACTTACATATTTTCCTTGCTTAGATGTCAGAGGTACTTTATGGATTGAGAGAGGAATTAGTTCTTCATCAGCATGTACCAAGATGAGAATAAACTGTGCTTCGTTTTTTGCCATAGTATTTCAATTCTCCCCATTATGTCAAATGTTTGTTACTGTTAAGTCATACTCAGACACCAACTACCACAATCCTGCCTCCTCCTCATCTCTCCCTGACCATAAAATTTCAATCCCTCCTTCTCACCCATGCTGGTGTTTCTGTGATTTGATACTGATCTAGTTCATGGAGCTGAGTCAGCAGAAAATCACTATATTTTTAAAGGCTGGGGGAGAGTTAGGCAGGGCTGTGACTTTGGCTGGCTGTATACTGCTGTAAAACAACACCCTGAGTTAGGGGGTAAATAAATGCTCACGCCAAAGCTCTTGAGTCGCCTTGTGAGTTTTAGTGATGTATTGCACGTTAGTATACACTCTGCTGCTTCAATAACAGATATAAAGGGGAATGGGAGGAGCACTTTTAGAAACTCAAAAGTTTTCATTCTTTGACATACTCAAAAGCTGTCTGGACACAGTCCTGGGCAACTGGCTGTAGGTGGTCCCACTTGTGCAGGGGGTTGAACCAGATCACCTCTGGAGGTCCCTTCTGATCTCAGACATTCTGATTCTGTGAAAATTACCAATACTTTGATATTGATCTGTTTTCCAAATGTGCTCATATCACCTTGTTTCATTCCAGCTATACATCTGAGCAAATTTGGCATTCTATTGGACTGTCTTATAGGATCATTGAAAACCTCGGGTTACTGTATCTTGAAGATTGAGTCATGGGTGTTGAATTACCTTCCTAGAAGCAACAGAACTTGGATAATTACTGTGTAAGCCTGAAACAACCTCATAAACAACCTCAGCTTTCAAGAGGAAATTAATTTACTTTTTCCCCTTTTACCAGGAATATATTTATTACCACTGGAAAGCAATTTGCACATATCAGCTTTGAGATTAATACAGAGAGAACTGGGCTTGTCAGCAAGAAGCTGGAAAATTGTCACAAGCGAGGCTATGTATTCAGTCCAGAGCAGTCCTTCTGCATCACCTTTCTTTGCACAAATAGTAAGGTTGAAGCACAGGGTTAATAGATTCCACTTTTTAAAAATCTAAACTGCGCACTGAAAATAAAGTGAAAACCTCCAATATAACTAAAGTGGATCATTCTTGCCACAGATATATAGCAAATATTTCATCTAACTTTGATGCTTTACAACTGACTTTCTTTGCTTATACAGTTCTTTCTTAACTTACCTCTGTACAGCGTAAAGCTATCAAACTAATAAAGAATTTACAGTGAGAGGATTTCAGAAGTTTTAGTAGGGAATAGTATCTGCTTCTCTTAATCTAAAAATATTACATACTCTCTAGAACAACATGGCTAAACCTCAGCATAAGAATGAGTGGATCAAAAAACAGATCTATATTTCCCAGAGTCTTCAAAATGACATTTTTTTGGAATAGCAAAATGAAATTTTTCTGGGAATTAAAAAAAAAAAAGGCAAAAAGAATTATTGGAGTCATATCTATCTGTTTAATAGATAATTTGCAGCATGATAGCTTGATCAGCCACAACAATGCCTTCTTTCTCTGGCACTATTACCTTTTTACTCCCAATGGCATTAAAAATACTAGAAACTCCTTGAATCTTCACATTCCCTTACCTACAGAGACTTCCACTTGCACTCTTCCCTCCCACTATTTTATCTTCTCCATCCTGTCAGCTGTTGACTGCTTTTTTTCCCACTTTCCCAGGCCTACCCATCTGTCCTGCATGACTTGCAAAGATTTCCTATCTTTTTTTCGTACGTAACTCATCATCCACACCCTATTTGTCTTTCTCAGACAAATATTATCTCACTCCAAATATTTGTCTTTCACTATATCAAGACCAAATAGCCTTTCTGTTACCCTGCTCAAATCCAGACAACAACAGTTACCACACACCACTGCTCTCATTCACAGACTGGGTTGAGCCCTGTAGGTCTCCACCCCTGCTACTTGTCACCATTCAGGTTAGCTCTCTTGTCTATATCACATCTGTCAGGTTTTGTCAGCTCATTGTAGCCATTGCTTCTTTCTTCCCAAACACCAATCAAGAAGAGGATACACAGCTTCAGGACTGGTTTTATATCAATCCCCCAAAGGATTGGGTGACCATCACTCCAAGGTGACCTCCTTGGAGAATGTTGGGATTCTGGGTACTCCTCATTACACTATCTTTGTGTTAACCTTCATACAAAAACACCAAAGGAGAGCAACCATGTTGCTAGATACTGACATAATGGCCCTATCCATTATTCAAGGATCACCCAGTCTCTACTGTTTGAACCAGGACCAGGAACATGAGACATTCAGAAGACTCTTCTGTGCATTCTATTTATCCATTCATTCATTTTGCAGACCGTACTGTTTCTCTTCTACATTTTTCCTCCCAGGAAGACTTCTTCCTGGTAATTGAATACAGAGGTTGTCTGCCAGTAACAAGCAGACCATCATTTCAGGAGCTGCTAGAATATACCTCATGTAGCTACATATGAATGTATACAGATTGGGGCCACAAAACCAGAAGAAAGAAAATGCAAAGGAGTTGCCAGTTGCCCTGACTCAAGATTTCTGGACAGGCAGCTTGGAAGCCTTGTCTCTGTGGAGGTGGGAGAGTGAGGGTCTGAGATTTACCCAAAGAGAATTAATAGCAATCTCAATACCAAAAAGTTTAAGAAATTAAATACCATCACCTTTTCGAGAGTTGGGAACTTCTTCAAGGTATATCTAGATGTTAGATTTTTGTTCCAGCTTCTTCTCTTTCTGTCACGTTAACAGCTTTTGCAATTTTCTATTACTCAGGAACAAAATTGTTCCACAAGGAACTTCTGCTCTGTGATCTCCAAGACATGGCAGTACTACAAGCCTGACTTGAATTCAGATTTCAGACAGACTGTTGTTGAACTATAGAGAACGAATGTTACAACACAAGCTTAGAGGTCATGGTAACTTCTTGCTGATGTGGCTGTTATTTTAAAAGTCATTGTCATACTGTCCTTGAAAGTTACAAATGGATAATCCTATCCAAGAAGACATTTTGCTGGAAGCTTTAGGTCTCTGAAAATCATGATTTAGGCCTTGACTTTTCTTTTTATGTTGTCACATTGTTCTCAGAGCAAAGTGGTGACTTGCCAACTTTGCTTCTTGGAGAATAATGAAGTAAAACAGCTGAACATCAGAAACAGAGCTCATGATGAGCTTGTCATTTGAGTTTAACAGCAGGGGCCCCACACTTGGTAATCATTACTACTGCCTAATCTACTGCATGTTTTCTTAGTCAGTAGAGATTAGAGCAATGGTGCTTCAGACATCTACTGGGAATAGAGCTAAAATGGATTCTTGAAAATTATGTGTAAAAATAAGAATGTGTAATATATACATGTAAATGTTTCTCTGCTGAATGTTGTTGGCCTAGTAAAAGAGCTGCTTGTTGCTATGCTGGAGTCCCACCTTTGGGAATTGACTGTAGACTCTAACAACAAAACATAGAGACTATGGGCTTTTGAGGCTTCTATAAATTTAGAAACTCATTGAGAACACTTGTCCACACAGGGGGAAGTTTTCTAACTTACGTGCTTGGGATTAGGCTGTGTGATTGCCAACAATGTTAATGGGAGCTGTTCTTGCCTCTGAAAATATCAGCCTAACTCTGTAATAAAGTAATTTCCTCTGCTATTGGTTTAAGCGCTTCATGCCAAATTTCTGACCTCAGTTACTTATTTGAAATCCAAGGTTGTTTTCTGAATTGGGTTGTAACGAATCAATGCCTGTAGGCAAGAGAAACAATTGCTCAATAAAATTCAGAGACAACCAGTACATCTAGGACTAATAGTGTCTGCTTCTAATACATATTTTTGTACCACTATACTCCACGAATAAAGCACCAATAGGGGACATTACATGCACTATAAATAGAAAGCCTGGGAAATAACTTCATAGATTAAAAGGAGTATTGGCTGTGGAACTGCCAGATGAATGAACCTAATGGTTAACCAAGGTTAGTTTCTTCGAGCAGTTTCTACTTGGGCCAGGCAGAGCTGTTCAGTGGAAGGTACAAGAAGGAGGCTAAAATGACAAACGCCAGCTTTGCATTCAAGAAAGTCCAGTATCTCTTTAGACATTGTGGCTTACCACTGCATTGCAGTGAGCCAAGCAGCGGCCCACCACAGAAATCCAAATGGGCTGTGGGAGGCTGTTTTGCTTGTTTAGAAGATGTTCACTGAGATGCAATAGCCAGGAAGAAAAGGTTCTGAGATCTAAGTAGGAGTGAGGAGATGCTTATAGCCATACCTCAATGTTTATCATGATTCCAAATTGGGGTCGCAACTTGAAACAGAACTACATATACAGTATAGCACACAAAAAAAATCATGGTACTAAAGGTGAAGCGATTTGCTTCTGGTCATTTCAGCATCAAACAATTTCATTACACCGAGTAGAAGTGAAGCTGGAGGTCATTTTTACTTCTATGAAACTGTCAGTCTGGTTTGAATATGTCTTACAGAGCCTTAATACTGTTCCACTCTTTCTGGTTTTCCAAAGATGATGTATGTAGCTGGCATAAGGGGAATTCCACTTTCCAACAAGGACAAGGCTATGCTCTAAACTACCCAGGCCCCAGGCCATGTAAGAGTGAATTGCCTGAACTATTGTTCACATAAAGCTAAGCCAGAAACTTCTGTTTAATACTAAATTTATCTGGAAAGAAATTAATTTGATTTAATTTAACAAACCAAAATTTTGTTAAGAGATTTTAAGTTATCATACCCTAATGATAGATGTAGGTTTGTTTCTTTTTCACCTTTTTTTTGTGTGTGTTTGTGACATCAGCATTTTTCAACAGAATAAACATGTTAATGGAAAATAGCATAACTAGATCTAGTTTGAATGCTATAAGCTCTTTGGGTTTATGTAGTGCTGAGCATCTTGGCTTTGGTCTAGTAAAGCAGAGTAAAGTATATTTATCTTTATACACAAGAACAATCCAGAATGTATACTGCACCTGCATAGTTTGCAATTCACTGTGGTCTCCAGCTGACTCTTTCCCATCAGTGGAAATACACTCAGTGGGTCACTACACATCCTGGTCTTCTGATTATTTGCACCAAAGGAACCTGTTGGAGTCACAGATGCTCTGTTATTCCCTGTCTATCGGTATTTGTTTACAAAGAAAAAAGGGACTATGACTACATCTCATCCCAACATGTAGTCAGAAGTATACTGACTAAGGCAAATACTTGAGAAGGAGAGCAGTTTACACTTTGAAGAGCGTTCACACCACAGCATAACATGTCTCCACTGTAAAGAAATTTTACAACCATCTTCAGCTTGGCTTTGTGGTAAACTACACTAGTACAGGTGTCCTTTTTTATTAGGAGAAGCAGTAATTGTCACTGCTGTCAGTTTGGTGTATACTGACAAAGGTCACTCAGGTGTTCTTGGAAAGGTCAGAAGTTAAAAAAAAAAAAGAAATTAAAAAAAACCCCATACACACACAAAAAAACCCCCAACAAACAAACAAACAAAAAACCATACAAAAAAATCCCACAACAAAATAAAACAACAATAAAAAACCCAAACCAAAAAACTGAAAAACCTACTGTCCTAGTTATATTACCAGAACCAAAACTCCCAGGTAAGAGTAACACAGTTATATAGCAGTGGAAGGGCAGAGATGGACTTTTAGACAATGCAGCAGATACACTACAGCCACTAGATTTGTTGCAGTACAGGATTATCACATTTCTAAAGTGCTGCTTCACTCGCATTAATCTTTTGCAGCAGAGAAATATTCAAGAAAAGTTCCTTTTTTCCCAGAAAAGTAATTTTCAGTCTTTCAGTCTGTGTGTCCTTTACATTTCTCTTCCCAAATCTAGAAGACCGGATAGAGAAAAGCAATGCAACTCAGACAAGGAGGCAGAGCTTCTACACCAAAGACAAAAAGTGGTTAAAGGTGTTGTGTGGATTACAGATCAATCAGGAGAGATCACTATGGTATTCACAGTCACTGGGAATGGTGAGAAGGTCCTGTATTTATTATCCTGTTTCTCAGCTAAAAACTGTGAAAGTGCAAGTTGAGTAGATTTAGTGAAGAACCACCAGTGTTTCCAAAGGGGGATGTTGCCCTATGTCTGCTGATGAAAGACTAGATCTTTGGTCTTCAGTCTTTTTACAATATGTTATTTATGGTGTTATCTCATGTCAGTCCTTTTATCTCATCAGGTTTCACATGAATTATTCACTGAAGCTCTGGCTATATGATTTGATTGCACTTCTAGAATGTATGTTAAATTTAGTTATGCTGCACTTTTCTTAGTAAAGCCTTATTACTGAAACTCACAGTTTAGCAGGATACAATCCCCTCCTCCCACCTTCCAACTGTGGCTTTTGTTGCAGTTTGATTTTTTTGGGGGGGTGGTTTTTTTCTAACAGAATGTCAATAGCATAGTGCTAGACAGATCTTCCATTTATACTCCAAGGCTGCATTTTCATCTAGGTTTTCACCTCTCAGAAAGGTCTTGAATGTCTTGAACTGTGTTCTATTCGAGTGTATTTCTTGTAGGATGCCAGCTGGTTTCCTGGCATTAGGCATGAACGTCACTGCTAAATTATGCTCTCTAACACTGTCACTGACATCTTGAATGCAATCTTTCTAACCCTGACCCCCCATTTGAATTGAAAGGCATGTTGAGGATTATTCCTGTTCTGGCCCATTCTTTCTCACTTCCACTTGTATTGTGTTAGATAACTGAGCTAATTGCTGTGACTCAAAAATGTCACAACTTTGCATGTAGGGGCTTGCTGTCTTCCTCCCAGACAACAGACAGCATGAATAATGTTATATCAGCAAGGTTTAAAAATAAAGATGATTTTAAAATATTCTTTCTAATAGTGAAACAAGAAGATTATTTGGAAGATGTATCTTCTATTGTTTGCCTAATTAAAATTTTATATTCATATATAAACTTTGTGTTTCTCTTACTGCTGAACTTATCAAGGACTGCAAGCCAAGGTCTGAAAAATCTGCCCTGTGAAATCAGTCTACATAATCACCCGCTGAAAAAGAGTGGTCAACAAATCCTTTTTTGTGTAGCTACTGATTTAATCAAGTGTCCTGACCTCTGACAAGCTCTGTTCTGCATACCCAAATTCTATATGTAGGCATAGCCCTGACCTTCCCTTTCTGACCCAAGTGATGTGGAGAGCATGGCTTTTTATAACACTCTCAGATTAGAGTGACAGAGAAGGGTACAGAATATGACACAGAAGGGAAGTGAATGGTTCATATTAATTGCATAAATGTTTCAATATTTTGATGAAGTTTGAGCACGAATGTTTAGACTCTCCAAGATTAGCTTTACAAAGAAATACATAATTCTTCTATCCTTAATGCCACCTGCGTCTAACTTTCTTTTAAATTATTTAATACAACTTTTGTTTATAATTCCAGTTTGAAATCAAGAACATCTACAACCCCAAGCATCAATGCTCTTCAATATCTAATTTCACAGTTTTCTTAGCACATATCTCATGTTATTTATTATAGTCAGTGTCATCCAAACACCTTTGTCTGTTTTGCTACATTTTAAAAGGTTTAGCTGGCAAGCCATCAATCATAAATCATAAGAAATATTTTAACTTCGACTAAGATCAGTTTAGAAAGAAAAGAAGTCTTGTATGGCCTAATTGGCTACATTACTCACATCTGTAAGTGATAAATGCCTGTTTTGGAAAAGAAAGCCAGGTTTTTTAGAATTTTGGTATATATCTATAGAGAGAAACAAAATTTTCAGTTTCTTTATAGCCTGGAGCAACACTGTTATTGATAAATCTAAGGCTTTTAATGCAAGGAAGCCTCTTTGGAGCTAAGTTTCAGTGTTCAAAAATACATTCATTGCTTCATTAAACACTTTTTTTCTCCAGTTGTATTTCAGTCACTAGGTAAAAGAAGGAATGATATAATTTTATGAAAAACTGAATTTTTTCCTCTGGAGACAAAAAGAAGCTAGAATTAATGTTTTTATTTACTCAGTGTATTTTAAAGTTTCCCTTCCTGTAAGTTATCATATACAAATTGGTTCTTTAATTGTTCTGTAACTACCTTCTGACACTAACAAAAACAAAGATATTTTTAAACATGAACCCATATGTGAGTTGGCCATGTGTTTTTCTCTGCTTGGTGTTAAAGAACAACGTTACAACAATAACAAACTCACAATAGAAAATTATGAAAAAAAATAAAACATTCAGTTTTATAGTACAAAACAAACAAACAAGTATTTGGAAAAGATGGTAATCATTTCTATACTGCAATTTTAATTCAAAAGAAAATAGATAATTTTACTTATTCTATCAGGTCAATTGTACTAGCCACATTAACCAAGTGATGCTCATTTCATTTTACAGGTAATTTATTGCAACTGCAACACTAACTCCAAGGCAGTTCACAAAAAATAATTTACCTTAAGTAAACACCATTTGCCACTAATGATGGGGTAAAACAAACTTGCAGAGCATTTATGAACAGTAACATCTCTCTCTTTCAGTACACATTTGGAAACCAATCTCTGTTGTTTGCAGATGAATTAAGCATGGCTTGAAAAATCATTAAAGCCATCTGCTTTGATGAGAAAAAAAACCTGCTGTGATCATTTTATTGCACTGACAGAGGCTAGGGACCATTTTACCATAATTTTTAGCATCATTTACCCTAAATTTGACATCCTGTCTAAAAAATGATCAGTGTTATCAGTTCTTGTTGTGCTTATTTAGAACTACATGTACAGAGAAAGTAGCTTATACAGGTAACTCAAGGTATTTGTTTTGCTGGTCTCCAACAGATGGATGAGCCTGTTTTCAACCATTAAAATCTGCAGTTACAACAAACTACAGTTCTGCGGAAAGCTTAATCTTCTTCCTAAATGATAGAAGCTAATAAGCATAAAAATACCATCAGTGTTTCAGTTACAAATTAGTTCCCATGGTCCCCTTAAATATAAACTCTTTTTTTTTCCAAGAATGCTGCGCAGTTATTCAAAGTGTAACAAACTTGTAGATTAATATTGCTGGTTTTTACTTTCTAGATATATATTTTTGAGACCAATTCCATCTCATTTAACTAGAATTAATTTCTAATAACTTTCAATATCTCAATATTTCCCTTTTTAAAATATGATTTGAACTGCTATGATTTCAGCAGATTTTTGTTTCAAGTGGCTTTCAGCAGTATTTCATTGACTGGATTCTACCGTGACTGACTCTCCTGAAAAACTATGCCTCATGCACAATTGCACGATAACAACTGATAACAACGCCGCCCTACTCCCTATTTAGCTTTTGTACAAATAATTCTACTGCATATATGGAAGTTGTAAGTAAAATTTGCACAATAAAGCCTCCTAACATCAAATGAGTCATATTATGGTGTTTTTTTCAATTCCACAAGGAGAGTGGTGGATGGACTACCTAGAAACGTCACTTATTCCATCAGCATCCTAAATAGGATGAGCCACATGGGACCTGAGCTAGGAACTAAGGAAGAAGAACCAAGAAACTGTTTGAGGCACTAGTTGCTGTTTAGAACCTCAGAAAGTATTTTTAGGTGCTGATTATACACCATTTTTCTGTAAACACTGTACTGATGTGCATGTATCAGATTCTCCAGTCCTGTGACCAGTCTAGAATAAACAGGCCCTGAGTATTCCTTTCTGTGCACCCATCATAGTTATAGGTCCCTATGGAAGTATATAACCAACGCAGCACAAAGTAGCATTGGGACTGATTGGTTTCACTTTCTGATGGTGATAACTTCCTTGATCCAGTCTAGAATCTCATTTGCTTTTTCATGATCAGCTTACATCCTCTTGCCGTAGGTAAATACTTCTGTGTACAATTTGCTTCAAAGCCAGATTGTTCAGAAAGAAATTAATTATATGGAGACCTCATTCACATACATCTGCCTCTTTCATTTATGACTCTCCAGTTCTCTCCATTCTAAGTCTTTTCTAGATATTCCCCTAATCTCTAGCCCTTCTCCAACAATCCATATTCTTCATATGTCTCCAGTGACAGAATGATCCTTTCCTCCTTATCTTTCATTTCCCTCCACTCCATTTCCTTTTCCCTTTGCTTCTCACTTAATAATACATAGAGAAATACACGTTTCTCTGTTCACCCCCTACTTGCCAGTCCTCTGTCTTTCCCTTTTGGTCATACATGTATATGTGTCCTATGGATGTCAGCAACCATGTTCCAAAAATCAGTCAACAGCTTAATAAAAGCTACTGAGTTTTCAGTACTTCTTTAATGCTCAGGTGCTCTTCCTCAACCTCTTCCGTGGCCATTTCTGAAAAACCTTAATCTTTGTAGACGGTAGTCTAATCAATTGTTAAACTTAACAATAATACTTGGGGATATTAAATCAATGCAATTACTCCCACTTTGCAGACAGAGAACTTGAGCACAGAGAAAAGAATATAGTGGACATGCTTGTAAACCAGATCAGGTAAAGAACAGAATGAAAAGACAGGTCTCTGGGCACACAGCACTGAGGCTTGTTCATTTTCTGTAGTTTATATGACAAATATTTGACAACAAATTTTAAGCATACTTTCCCCTGAAAAACATTAAAGAAAAGTCACCTATCTGAAATCTTCCATACCAAGGTGAAAACATATAATCTAGGAACTAATTGCACTTTTAAGTATGAAAACGTACTGCATCATTGAGAGCATTATGCAACTCAAGGAGTTAAACTGACATGGAACACAGCAAACCCACCCTACGTGCTCACATTTCTGGGTTAAGACTAGAGCCCCTGGGCTCATTCATTTCTCATCTTTTCTCAGATGGTTGACCTGTAATTGTCATTACCTCCTTTGTCAGAGAAATTTATCTGCTGATATATACACAGATCTTTGCAATGTCCTACAAGCACAATCCAGCTGCATATCTAATGGTGCAGAGAGACTAGAAAGAAATAGCTAGGGATTTCTTTGGCTATGTACAAGACCATGTGAAATGTTTGATGACTGCATAAGAAAACATTTGACATCTATTTCAGACATGCAACAGTAGCTGTTAAATTCTATGCAGTATCAACTATAGAACTACAACAACTCATTACCTTTCATTACCTACTCCATGATAATTCTAAGAATAAAGTATCATATTTGCATAAGAATATTATCTCAGTCACTCAACATTGGTTTTTAAAGGCAGACTTGGAAGTTAAATAGTGATATTTTTAAAACTGTAAAATGAATATTATATGAAACAGTCACATAGTAGAGAGTTGAGTGAGATAATGCATGTACAGTATTTTTCTGTTTCTAATTACTGAGATTTATAAGCTCTTGTGATCAGGCTTCTGTACTGCTTGAATGATAGAACCATGCAGTTGATCCCTGAACATCTTAAACTGCCTCTTAAGATCTTCTTTTGATTAGGTAAAGTGTTTTGGATCTGATTGCTTTTATCCCAAAATATTTTCACATAGTACCTTCCTTTTAAAAACTTCTTGAGTTGTGTCATACACAGACACACACACACACACATACCCCAACAACACAGTCTTTCAAAATTAACTCTGAGGCAGAATGTTCTCATGCTGAGTTTGCATGGGAAAAACCTCATCACTTCAAGACTCTTCTACAGTTCAGCTAGTCCCTTTCAAATGAATTTATCCTTCCATTCCCCAAAAAAAGGAAAGATGAAAGCTACAGCATAATGGAAGAACTACCATCATCTTATATCAGAAATCAAGATTCACAGGCTTGAAGGAGATAGTAGCTGTTCCTTGTGTACGAGATTCCAAATACATAATGTATAACTTGTAGCATATAAATAAAGAATTTTACATGTATATTAGTTAACCTTACAATTTTTTCACCTTCAAACAATCAGTTAATACATTTTCTTTTTTATTCTGCTATACTGAAGAATATAAATATTCTGTATCTAAGCTTACAGTCAAAGCCAACTTTTCCCAGCTGGTTAAGAGTTTAAGGAGCACTGCCAATACTTGCTGATTCATAAAGTCGTGTTACTCATTCTCTCTTTGTCTGTCTTCCACGTTTTCTCTACTCTTTTCTCTATTTTTCTAATCAGTATTGTACAAAAGAAGCAATCTTTTCTTTGTTTGCATATTTGTTCTGGGAAAAATAGTGTTGATGGTTCTGACAATGACCAGAATATGATTTATCTTGAAATATTCCGTATTTGTGTTTCATGAAAAATAAGATACTTTTTTTCCTGTTCACTCTCATATCTTCTATGTTCTATACAAATGAGCTACTAAATGAAGGTTTTCTTTATTTATTTTGAATAGAAGCTATCTTTATTTCCTAAGAACCATCCAGCTCTTTCCATCATCTCATTTCTTTGCTCTTTACTTTTCCCAACACTTAAACATTTGAGGTTTCTTTGTGGAAATATGCAGGGAGAGTAAAAAATTATAAACTAGAAAAAGTTAGAAGCTACAACTCTAGGTTCCACAGTAAAGCTCAGTATTTGCAAAGTGTGTTACATCACTGCTATTTTTAGTGCAGCAGCAGTAAAAAACAGATTCCAGACCCTACTTCACAAAATGCTGCATGAACATACAGTGAAGGAAAGTTTATATTCAGAAATCTTATTAACTCAGATCAACCTACTATGGATATCAGTGGAAAGAGTCCTATTAATTTTATTTAGCCTCACGTTGATTTGGGCTTAATCTGTAATTTGCATCATAATAGCTGCAGCTCACATATAACCTCCTGGAAATTCAAAAGGCTTTTGTGATCACTCCTAAAACAAACCAAAAATAAAGCAGCAGAGAATATTTTCCCTATCTGACTTAAAGCCAAATCAGAAAGCAAAGATAGGAGAATTGCACTACCTATTGGTTTTGTGGCAAAACCTGTTTCTCTTCCAGGCCTATAATGAGAGATATGAAGAAAGGAGGTGAGAATTACAACTACAGGAGGGATGGAAGTAGAAGAGAATGTGACATCGGGACTGGCATGTAGCTGGTATACAGAGCTCAGCACTTTATGGCATGCCCCATGAGGACATTCAGAGAATCATAGACTTGTTCAGGTTGAAAAAGACCTCTAGGATCACAAAGTTCAACAGTTAACCCACCACTGCCAAGTCCACCACTAAACCATGTCCTTAAGTGCCACATCTCCATGTGTTTTAAGCACCTGCAGCAGCCAAGCAATTCCAGAAGTTACTACTGGCTCAATGAGGAGTGTCACCTACTGTGGTCAGAAGAAACCACAGATGAACCACTTGTTGTTTGGAGCATCTGGAACAACCAATGCCTCAGTTCTGCTAGAGCTGATGTTTCACTGTAACCCAGCAGAGCTGGCATCTGATGGCAGACTGCATATGGACTTACAAAGGATTTCCTCATCTTATGGAAAAGTGCAATAGAAGTGAACAGAAATTTTTTATGACACACCCTTTGAAAATTACTATAGTTATCCTGTCACTGAAAAGATCTTTTTTAATCTATACATAATATTTTGTGTTCCATTTCTGTTTTCAGTCCTGCTAAATTCTGCAGGAGTTTTCCATATGGAGAGTTACTATTGTATTTCTAGTAGTATCATAGATCTATGATAAAGCTTTAGTAATATTACAGTCATTTGACCACAAGACACAAAAAATCTACACTGTTTGCAGTGCTTTTTCTGTACAAATTTTAAAAACTTATCTATTTCTTTGCTGTGAATTTTTACCTCAGGAAATTTATAGAGGCACTAAATTTCTGAGTGAAGTAACAAAAGAAAAAAACCTCTAGGAACAATTTTCTATCCAATGACTCAAATGATTGCAATTAACAGCTTTCACATTTCCATGAGTTTAAGAAAGAATTTGACCTTCTTAACAAAGAATCAGAAACTGAGTACTCTTTCTCTTAATCGCTCTCTGAAGCTGAGTTAATTTAATTCCTGGATGGCACTGATTTCTTTGCTATTGCACGAGTGCAGAAATTTGACCTTATAGCTTATAAAAATTGGTTTTCAGTGTAAGTGCATTGGAGATGTTTTTATACAGTATTAATTGATGCTTATTGCAGGCTAGAGGGCTGATCATTTAAAGCTGTGGTATCAGGCATGCCTTGCTTGTGGGCCTTTGTGACATGACAGTAAGTACAAAGACTGTTAAAATCTCTTTGTGAAAACACACAAAAATCAATCCTCTTCCACAAGGAGGTGCCCTCCAGCACAATCAATACAAACTGGTACAACAATATCTTATGGCGCTTGTCAGCTGCTTTAAACCTTTTTGCTCAGCAGAGCTCACAAAGTGCTGCTGCCTTTCATCTCTGCTAGATTGTGCCAAATGAAGATGTATTTCTAAATGTGTTGCAGGGGCAAATGTTGCCATCAGTTACCCCCCATGTAGAAGGCTTTAAATTCAGCAAGGTTGTAAGGGACTGATTTCAACTTGGATTTCATCCAGTGGAGTTAAAGAAGATGAATTTGTTTACTGCTTTGATGCTTTTCTCTCCTCTACTTTAGTTATATTGCAGGTTCTTGATGGAAATTTTTGTTCTACATTTTGATTCATGCATGCTACAGGGCCCAGAACACCAAAAGAATCTGAGTCATGACAATCTATATGTCTGCAGGTTCTTTCACCTTTCTTCTATTATTAATCAATGGTATTAGCTCTAACTACAAGGCAACTGGTAGAAACTAATTTATTCAAGAGCTATATGGCTTGATCAAGTGCACATCTACCAAGTGCTTTAACTTCAGCTTTGCTTGCTTGGTCTCGTTGGGAAAACCTTCTGCAGTGACTTTCTAGCAATCAAATATTTTCCAAGACAGCTATGAACCCAGAACCTCGTAAGTGGAACTATTTGGTTCCTATGCCTATCATCTAGTTCAATCAGTTTTATTTTCTGCTACATATTCCTTGAAAAGAAGCACCACAAAACCCAGAGTGATAAAGAGCTCCAGGTTAACATAATGCTGCTAAGTGTTAGACACAGGAAAATACTCCACTAGCCCAGGACAACATACCTGCACACACATTCATTACAAAAAGACACTTGATAGGCTTATGCAGTGAAAAATTAAACAGCATTCTCTGTTCTTGTGCTGTATTTCTTTATGCAATGAGACATCAAACACCACGACTGAAATCAAATCCCATAAAGTCTTGTCCAAACAAGCCCAGTCAAATCAAAATCCCTTTTATGGAAATTAACCTTCTGTGAGAAGAAAAGAAAACTCAACCAAATAGGCAGCTGCATGACACTGTGAATTAGTACATTAGCCTTTCAGCCTTAGGAGAACAGAGTTTAAGTTCTGGCATCAGGCACAAAAGCAAACAAATTTTGAGGTCTCATATGAGTAATGCTCATTATGTACTTTTGATAGCTCATGATCAAAGAAAGGTCACTGTGATTTGGATGGATCATACAGTAGATCTTTAGCTCTGTTATTATTAGCTACTTCATTAATTTATTAAGAGTGAATAGCAAAGAACCATCCTAAATTCTCCTCCTTAATAAATAAAAACTATGCAAATACAACAGATTCTGGTTTGTGACTCAGGGAATGGTAGTAAAAATGTTACTTATTCAGTTTTGCTCCATCACTTCTTCAACAATACAAAATACCTCAGGCATAGATGGAATTGGACAAGGGCAGAACAACCATCTAGTAAGCGTAGAGTGTAGCTGATATGCAAACACTCTGATTGATCTTTACTCTTCTCGAGATTTCAAAGCCTCCAATATCTCCAACTTTATTCTATCCTTTTCACTTGAGTGGAGCTGCCATCATGGGTCCTGATTAGCAGGAGTCATCTGTCCTGATAGCACTCCTGCAGAAGTCAGGGATTGGCCCTTATGTCAAATGCCAAGACATCTTGTGGGAATTTCAAACAGGTGTAGGACCAAAACATGGGAGTAGAGTACTTGACTCCCAAAACTCCCTGTATCACACAGCAGCATGAACTACTACTCAGCCAAAACACAGCACTCAGCTTTCCATAGGATCTGTATCTCTCCCTTCCCACCAAACTCCTGCCAGTTAGCTTGACCTCCAGACTAGGAAAGAACTGCAGTCTTTAAACCCACTTCTTCAGGGCCTCTAAATTCCACAGCAGACAACCAAGGAGCGGTTGGGATTCAGTGCAGGAGATTTGCCTCCCTATGTACATCACATAGTCCCCATCAGAAGAATTCCTTAGAGACACCGTATGTGAAGTAGGAAATTGCGTCCAGTGCAGAGCAGATGGACTGGATGCAGCTGGATTCAGTTCCTGATCAAAAGAATCCTTGTAGGGCTGTTCCTCACCCAAAATTCTATATGGACCTATATAGCATGAAATATACTTTCTGATCCCATAATATCCCATGTGTAGTGCTCAGTGCAGTTAGAAAGCTCCTAATTGCTTAGGAATATGGAGAACCTCAGGTAATTGCTTATCTTTTTCATGAACTGTATTTCCAAAATACACTTGTGACCACAGATCAACTGAGGTTGAGTAACTTTTAGTGAGGTAATGACCTCTAAAATAACTTTGCACATGGCTGAAGGCTAATCAAGTATTGAAACACACGCTAGGAAAGGAATCAGCTTTTCCCACCATCTCTGATACAAACATAATTGCAACCTTTATAATGTCACAAAATGGAGGCTTAGTATTTCCTAGGGAGCTGCTTCCCAGTAATACTTTAGGCGGAAGCAGGACATTCCTCAATGAAGAAACACTGTTACGAATCTATCAACAGGTAAGAAAAAGTGAGTTGAGGTAGGCTCAGTAAAACTATGTACGTATTTAAAATACATACTTCAATTCCTCTCAAATACAATTGGTCTGATATCCCCAAAACCCCTGAAATACGAAATACAGTGATCTTTTAGGGCTTTACTGTTTTAAGAAGAAAGTAGTGACCCAAAGGTATTAGATCAGAATAAAAATTTGCAAGTTGAACAGCAAAGGCTGATGTATCCAGTTAATTTCTATCTGAGGATCCCAAAGCATTTGCAAAGGCAGTTGAGCACTGTTTGTCACAAGGGGCAGCAGAAAGACAAGGAGCTTTGTAAAAGGGCACCAGCAGTGCTGTAAACACAACCCAAGCTGCCTGGGTCACAAATGAGTGATGAACATCCTTCCCCTCAATCTGGCAAACCAAGTAAGGGTTTGAAATGGTTCTGTCCATGTTTCAGCAAAGAAAGATGTATTTCATACTGCATAATAGTTATCCTCATATAGACTTATAGGGGTCTTTCTGCTAGAGTATTTCATAAACTGACTAAATATTGCAGATACTTGCCTTTTGTAGTGTTTTTCTGCCACAGTACTCTCAGTAAGATATGTTAACCCATCTGAATAAGTTGGTATGTCTGCCCTAGCTTCCTGAAAAAGGGATTTGCACTATGAAAGAGCGTAAAACACAGAAGAACCTAAGCAAATTGAAGTACATGGGATAAAAAGAAAAAAGAATTTTTCTCATCTGAAGAGATGAAAAAGCAGATTGCAGTGTTCTGGTGGTGACAGAGACACAGAATAAAAATAAATAATAGTCTGTTATAGTTAAAAAACACCACAGAGAAGAAAAGCTGTTGGATTTGCATGGAGAAGACAGCAAAAAATTGGATGCCACAGCCCAGTTCTTTACTTTTTATCTTCATTTGCATTTGTGCTGATTGGCTTGACCTTGCTCTACACAAGAATAAATGTATAAAGAAGAGGCAGAGGTAGAATGAATCAGTGTTCTCATAGCAAGTACGTACAAAAAATCCAGTAAGGTATACAAGATTAAATTCATCCATATGATAATAAGGTAGGGTAGGGAAATCTTGGGTCCAGTCCTGTTGAATTCAATAGACTTCGGAGTTCTTTTTTTAACCAAACTGTACAGAAAAAGTTGTAGAGCCACTGTGAAATGCTGGAGATCTTAGCAAGCCATTAAGTGGAATTCTGCTCCCAGCAAGTGTTGACAAAAACTGATGCTTCTGATTGTGTTTGGCCCTTCAACTCTGTTGATTCGCAGTTCAGATTTCCTGTGTAGAAAATGCCCATGTATTCAGAAAACCATACATCACTTACAGGTATAAAAAAGGCAGAGGGAGATGAAGTCTATAGACCTCAAGGCAGACTCAGAGAAACCATCTGAACTGTGTATATTAAAACATCGAGACTAAATATTCTTCTCTTTAACTTATTTTGACAGGGCTGATTATATTTGCAATCCTAAAGTCTCTGCTACCAGCTGTAATTATTATACTTAACCTTCAGCTCACTAATTATTAATCTTTTTCTTGAAGTCTTGTGAAGATATTCTGGTTTACAATTCTCAGGGGAAGCTGAACATTTTTCTATTGTTATGCAGAAACTTGCAGCAAATAAATGGATTGTCTTATGGCAGTAGTGGGAATCTGTTAATGTTCTTCCTCTCAGAACTGCTCCTCAGTCCCTTTGTAATTTCCATGTGTATTTTGAAACCGGACAAAGGAGAAACAAAAAGTTTTATATTTTTACTTTGAATATATTATATATCAGTGAAGTTCTTCCTCTACTCTGTTCCTAGAGATCAGACTATATTTTACATCCTGAGTATATTTTAAGTCCTCTTTGATCCACTTCTCACCAAAAATGGCCTTTGTGCTCCCTATCCAGGGCACTGAGACTGGCATTACAAGATTTTGTGTACTAGGAAGAATTTAGTCCAGCTTTTTTGTCTAATTCTTACAGACCATAATAAATGCCTTATGGGGATCACACTAAGTTGCATCTTACAGCTTCAGGATGGCAGAATCATTAATAACATCTCTTAATAGAAGCACTTATATATTAATAATGTATACATTAATTACATGGCTATTATATAAAGTGCCTATAGAGTCTATGTACATGAATAGTATCCATGTAGTAAATCACAAAGCTATATGTCAACTGTAATTATCCATGCATTTTTAAATTTCTTTTTCCTGCACCATTGAGCGATCTCACCTTCCAACACTCTGGAAAAGTTATTCTTTCTTTCTTTTCTGATAAATTTTCCCTCCTTTTCTCAAAAAATCAGAAGTTTAGGCAAGATAGGAACCATCAACTTCTATATTATAAACATCTGAAATAATCAACAACTTTTATTGAAAGAAGCAGTTTGAATATGTGTATGAGTACACAAATATTAGGTAACACATGAGAAGATGTTACTTCTCTAAGATGCTCTACTTTGCCCTTACTTTCAAATTTTTTGTCAGTAGTTAAGTCTTTCTATCACAGTCATTAACTTCATATGCAGAAAAACAAGGAAACCTGTGCCACAATTTAAAAATTTCTAAACAGTTGAAGAACAGTTTTCTTTCTCTTTTTTGTTTTTTTTTTTTCTTCAGCATATGAGGCTCAGAGGAAAAAAAAAAAAGAAAAAAAAAGATGCTTGGGATTGTTGCTATAAAAGCCTTTTTTATTTGGGGAAGGGGGAAGCTGTAAAATGTACTTCTGCCTCCAGAAATAAACAGCATGGAAACAACAAGCAGATCAGGCATAGTAATACAACTCCTTCATATCCATGTCAATAAAAACTTCATACCACATTGCTCCATGATTATTCTATAATTAGGACAAAGCAACAACTGTATTCAGTGAAGAGTGGGTTACAGGTTTCAGCTTTAAATCTGATTTCACCTTTCAACAACAAGAACAAAGAAAAAGACTAGGAGTTCTGCAAGCTATTGAATTTTAAAGAGGAAGCCTATTTTTCCCCTCATAAGGCAGGGTCAGGCAAAAAAGGAAGCTACCCTATGCTCGTCTAAACATTAAAAACCTGAGACATTGGACTGGTTTGCTTTTCTTGGTGTCCTTTTTGCTATGTATATAGGCCTTTCTGGGCCCTTTTCTTTATCAACAATGTTGCTGTCCATGTGTTGATTATCTTTTTTTTTATCTTATCAAGAGAGAGGTTCTTTTTCTAACATGATGACTTTAACACATCTGGTTGAAAGTTCCAGATGGGCTCTTTCTTAGCAAATTTGAAACCTCTTCATGTAGTGCAAAAATTCATTGGCTTGACTTACTTACTTCTACAAATAGAAGAGAGATCTTGGGTGTGCAGTCCAACAGAAGTTGAACTCATCTAATGCCCCAGAATCAAAGGCCTCTGAGGAAGCCATTCCAAGCTAATTTTTACTTCTCAAGAATTACAATTTACAGCTTGCAGTTGCCAATTTGCAGCAAGACTGAGAGGTTTAATCTTATTTTCTTATGCCTAATAGTCTCAGGATTCTTTCTTTGCTCTTTTCTACTGGCTACAGCTATATATGACAGTCTGTCCTCCTAATGTATGGAGCTACTATCTGTCCCATTTAGGGCTTGTATGAGAATTCAGCTCACATTAGCAATGATATTTTAGACTGATACCATTTTGGAACAATGAGTCAGCAGGTCATGCTTCTCTGGATAAATCCTCTTATATAAATTTTCAGATATACTGACTTCCCATTATAGTTTATGCACATGGTCACTCCCAAGTAACACAAATCAGACAAATAAAACTGCCTTTTGTCTTCCAAAAATATTACTAACTGAAGACATCACATACACAGTATTTCCAGAGTTTTTTTCTATTATTTTACATGAAAGATTTGTGTCTCTTGATGTCTGTGTTTGTCATAATCATACTATCAAAATCCAAAACACCTTGTCATGAGAAATCTCTCTGCTTGGATCCTGCTTTCAGAGAGTCAGATGCACTGGTCTGTCAATACAATTGATATAAATGCATGAAGTCACCTAAGGTTTTAAGCAAGAGTCCAAGACTGATGAAATTAGGATATGTACTGCTTAATGTTATCTGTTGAGGATAGAACTTAGAGCATTTTAGAACATGTTATTGATAAAGTTAGAGGCAATATGGTAATGGAAAGACATTCATTAGTGTGCTTTCTCTCTTTCCTTACTTCGGGGAGTTATAACTTTCTAGCCTTACTTCAACCCTATATGTTACAATATAGCCTTGGCTTCCTATATGCAAGAATGTCACAGAGAGAGCAAACATTATGGTGAAATGTTAGGTGTTAGTGGCAGGGGTATAAAATGAGTATTACTCACTAATTGGTCAAATTTTATCCTTGCTAGGTTTTTTCCTTTCTTTTTTTTTGAAGGATGTACAGTTCCCAGCTAAACATAAATGCAGCAATGTTTCTCTTCTCCCTTTAAAAATAACTCCATCCCCAATGTCAGTAGCTTAGTAATTACACACAAATCTTTGCAATGTAGTGTAAAAAAACCCCCGAACTGCTTAAGCGCGTTTTGTTACCTCATTTTTATTTCTATGAGAGGACCCAAACAAAATGCAGGATACAGGTAGTACTTTGTGCCACCAGAACTTTGTGCCTTCATTTCAAATACTAGACCAGTGTCAGTGTTTAGAAAGAGAGGATGGGAAGAGGATGACTCTGGTACGTCCTCTGGAAGTTTGACAGTCCCTGTGTTAGGGACTTCCTGATTTGGAAAGCTCAATTTCATCATCATAGTTGAGAATGATTATTGGCTATTGCTTCCAGGAATTTGTTTCAGTAATTTTTCTTTTTTTTTTTTTTTTTTAAGGCTTGTGTCACCAAAAATAGCTGCCATCAATAAATTTCACAAACTAATGACTGTGCTATGTGATAAAGTACTTCCTTAATGTTCTTTAAACTGCTCAGACTTTTTTTCTTATTGACCCCCAATAAATTCTTGTTATGAGATTCAGTAGATTTTAATTCCTTATTTTTCCTCTCCAGTTTATGATGTTATTCCCTCCTCTGTCCCAAGCTGAAAAATTTTAAGACATTTGTAAGCCTTAATTATTCTTATGATGTCTCACAATATCTTTCTAGGTCTCCCATAACCTTTGATGTGGGGATCAGAACTGTGGAAGTGGTCAGAGTGACAAGAGAAGGTTACAAGATGTGTGGAGCAGCTTTCCTGGCATTTAGCTGGCATAAAGCATTAATAAGCCAAGCTGAAGTTCAAGGACTCTTTTTTCCACAGCCAAGCTATGTCACTTACCCAAGGCTAGATCATGATCATAACAACTACTGAGTTTCATGCATTGCACAGTTTCAGGCATTGACCTTTCCTTATGTGGTGGTGCTTTTTAAGTCATTAAGGCCAGATTTACAAAGAAATTTTATGCACAATAAAGTAGACCACTAGATTGCCTGAAAGATAACTTGTTGCTGAGCAGAACATTCCCTTAAGTATTAGGAAGAGTTAAACACCAAAAACCAAATTCATGAAAACTTGAAAGCCAAGCAGGCACATGTACGCAATCACATAAAACTAACATAAAACTAAGTCCTTTCCGGGGTGTAGGCATCTATTCCAGGCTTCAAGAAAATGTTTGGCTGCCTCAACTCCTATGAACTCCCTCCTGCAATGTAATGCTGAAACTCTAAAATAGTAGTACAGATGTGTTCTTCATTCTATTTCTCTGTAGATGCAAATCTAGGTCTTCACCAATTTTGTCTCTCCTGCATTTGATTCCTGCAGGAAGCAGAGAAGCTCTCATTCAGCTGAGTGGCTTTTGAAAGATTTTGTGGAGGCCCTTAGATACCCTAAATATTTACAGCTGGGATCACATAGCCTTGTAAGATGGAGCATAACAGTGGCTGAAATTCCTTTGCAAGTCTAGCCTTTGTGGCTAAATCTGCAGTATAACTGATTTTTGCTATTATAGTGAATTTGCTATTAGAGAATGGCTTAGTACACTCCTTAAGACTTGCAAATTTTCACATGATCTTTGTGACCAGCTGGGCAGGCAGCCTGACCCTACAGGTTCCAGACACCTCTTAGAGACTAGTGCTGAGCCACTTGTAGCAGGGACTCCAGCACACAGTCTGCCAGCATGGGTTAAAAAAGTTAATTGCAAGGATTAGAGGTGTGTATAGAGCTCCAGTGGAGAGCTTTATATAAAAATGGAATGAGTTGTCTACATCAGTAGAATTCAGAAGACATATATATTTGTTTAATGTCTTTTTTTTTATTGGTCTCATGCTATGCCCCAGATCTTGATCATTTGTATATCTTTCTGAATGATGCAACATGTAAAAATGTCCTGTGTGTATACTATGCTAGATAGGCATACACATTACCAAATACAAGCCATAGTCTATTTTAGTGTAAAGCTACATAGCTGATTTCAAGGAAACCAAGCTGAGCTATACTAACAATCTGCTCCATTATCCTGTAAGGTATTTTTTCTTTTGTTTGTGGTTTTTCTTGTTGTTTTTTTTTTTTTTTAGTATAGTGGGATGATAGAGACACCACATTTACAGCCCAAAACTCTCTCTGCATATTCCAATATATTGTTTGCTCTTTTAACAGCTACCAAACACTGTACAGATGGTTTTACTAAATTATCAACAATCATGCCAAAGTCAGAACTGATATTCCTGTCCTTGGGGATATACTACCAGGGCCAAACACATCCCTTGTGCAACTCTGTTAGCCTAACACATTTGGCCCACTGACCACAAAGTGCACTGCCTCCAATTACCTTCTCTCTCTTGCTCTTATCTCAGTTTACTGCCTCTGTACTTATCTTAGTCCCTTCCTTTTATCTAAAACACTGCAATCTTCCAAGTCCCCTAATGCAGTTCATGGTTTTAGTCCTGTTGTTCTCATCTAATATTATCATCCCTTTCGGTGTTTTACTTTCTCTCTTCCTTTTCCTGAAGCACTCCCACAAGCACCAGGGTCTTAAAAAATCACTGCTGTTTACAGAGTTTATTGCTTTCCATCATTTCTTATGATTCTCCTGCAGCATGTCTTTCAAATAATTATCTCTGTGATTTACTGTATCAGTCACATAACCTCCTTCTTCCTGTACTAATCAGCTCTGGATTAGCTAGTTGGTAGAGCCAGATTGCCCCTGACAGACTTTATCCCATTTCTATGCTGCCTCACTCAGCCATGCTGGGATCTTGCTCTCTCTGGCTTTCTACATGTACACAGAGCTCATCGACAGATCTTCCAAGGCAGACTCACCCTAGCTGGCCAGGCAACAGCCTTAACTGCATATTTCAGCAAACATCTCAAGCTCTGAGGAGCTGATGCCTCTGCAAAAACATCTTCTGCCTTTATTTAGGTCGTGTAACAATATGGCACTGCCCATGCAAGGTTTTGACTGAAAGCCACCATAGAGAGCCCTTTGCAGTGCATCTAAAACACTCAACACTCTATACCTCGCCTTCTGTGAAGTGCCACTGTACTAACAATCAGACTGTCCACTAAAATATCATAGGTGAGAGAAGAATAGGCTTAAATTATCTTGAGATAGATCAGCTGGGTCCTATCACTGAAGGGGGGAGAAGAAAACTGTGAAATCTCCTCAACTCTTTCCTTTTTAGGGCAACAGCGAGGAACAGCCTCTACTGTGAATTACACAGCAGAAATGCTATTTTGGACACCAAGTATCTATCTGGTTACCTGGAGTGTGGAAAGAAATACACATAGACATTCCTTCTGAAACAAAGCAAATTGTAGTTACTCAGAAACTACTAAAAAAACCCAAACAAACAAACAACTACCTCTCTACCATGCAACTAGAAAGCACAGACATGGGCATAAGTGCCCATAGAGCTTTGCAAGAGCCATGACAGAATTATGGCTTACCAGATCCAAACGTTTGATTGTGACTCTTCCTCAGAGGTCCCTTCCTGTAACCTCTATTAACAGCAGGAAGCTCACTTAAAAAACCCCAAAACTTCAGGGTATATTGAGTATTTTTGAGGTCAGCCCGATGAAACTATGTAATAAGGATAATACAGAAGTATTAAAGATATGATATATTTCTAGGGTAAATAATGCTATAGTTTTGGAGAACTTGATGTATGGATAACTTCTTTAAGTTTATTTACCCTTTCTTTTCATGATGTTTTTTGTGTCACGTCCACACAAAAATAGTTCTTGGGGAAAATGTCAACAATACACTTCATAGACATTTACAGACTATTACATAAGAAGATGGCACAGATATTTCTTTCCCATAGAAATTAAATTGGTGTTCAATGGGGAAACCAATATTTCAACCTCCTGAAGCAAAAGATGAAATTAACTTTACCTACCTATACAATCACGAAAGCTGGGTGGCAAGGGACAGCACTTTGCTGATGTATTTCTGAATCTTAGGCATCAGACAGACAGATCTGGGTAATCTTGTAGTTTTTTAATGCTACTGCCCCTAGATTTCCATCCTGCTGTTCTGCCAGAGATTACTGCTCTTGTAGCAGAATTAACAAAAGACAATGCACTGTAGTTCCCTGTTCTGTAAGAGTACAAGGAGGGCAGGGCTCAGTTCTGTACTGTAGATGCTCCAGTTCTCAGCCTGGTATCTTAGCAAAATGCAGTGGACTTTGAACCAGAGTTCCTGAGACACAGGTGCCTGTTCCCAGCTGCTACCTCCCTTCCATGCAGAGTAGCCTCTGATTTAAAATCAAACCAAAACAACCACAGCAGCAATAACAAACAACAAACCCAACCAACCAAAAAAAAAAACCAAAAAAGCAAAAACAACCAAAAAAACCCCAAAACCCCACACAACAGAAAACCCCTAAAATAACAACCAAAGAGGACCGAGAAATTAACTTCCTGCGCTCTTACTGCTAGATTCAAGTGAGGTATTTCAGAGTGACAATTCTTAGAGTATAAGATACTATATTAATTAATACTCCGAAAACATCTTTGAAGGAGACTATTTAGGAAAGTCCTCAGTACTATTAATGTGAGCACTGAATAGGGCTGTTTATGGGTGCTATTACCTACAATACACGAACTGAAGCTAATGCTCTTCAGAGGAGAAAGTGCAGCCATTAACAATTCAAAGATTTCCTCATAATACATTTTGTACACATTGATCTATTTCCTGCTATTAAAAACCAACCAAACAAAAAAACCACAAAGAAAGCAAAAATATTTACTAGATGATACTGTCCTGTGAAGATGGATTTGAAGCCCAAACCAGTCAGCTGTCAAGGGCAATAAAACTCTAGGCACTGATCCCTCGGGAATAGTCCCAGGTAGCAGAGAACCCTGAAGACGAAAAGATTCTGAGCAAAGAGCTCTTTGCAGGGAACTTCTGGAGAAAACAATCGTTTATGTTCTTGTATCCCAGTTTCTCCTAGTTTCTCCCTTACAGCAGCCCACTGTAAGTAAAGTAAGCAGATCTGGTCTGACATGGATACGAAATTTGCACTTTCAGTGAATGTAATATAAAGGTTTATACTGTAGCTGGTGTGTGAGAAAGTTAGACTGGTGTAACCTTGGAGAGAAAAGGCTTAGGCTTTTTGTCATGGAAGTCATATCCCTGAAGCAAAATTTGTACATTGTCCTAAATCTGTAATCTTAACTCTCTCAAATGGATTCTGAGGGGATCTGCCAAGCCCTTATCTAATTTCATCTCTGTTCAGCTACCGATGCAAATGAACTGTCATGGTAGATGAAACCTGAGCCCCTTTGGCTGTATCACAGCGCGTGGGTCTTGCAGTGATGCCTCTCGACTTTGCTTCACAGTAGCATTACTCCAGGCTGCCCAGCTGCTCTGGCCAGCAAGAATATACACAAGCAGATACTCACAGCTCCTACTAAAGAGGTAAAACCTTCATTTTCCTTCCACTTGTGGCACAGCTTGAAAAAAAGTGCTTTTTTGTATGTGTTTTTTTGAGTTACACTTTGCAGGGAGCTATTCTAGGCACTGGGAACAGACCCTCCTCTCCCCTTCCAAAAGAATAACCTTACTGCAGGGGCCTCTCCAGTCCAAATGTTTAGGAATCCAATACACAACAATCTTGCAGAAATCAGCTGCCAGATTTATTATTCTACCTGAAAACCCCAAACAAACAAAACAAACAAAAAAAACCCCAAACCCAACCCCAAACAAACAAAAAAGTGGAATAAAAATAGACTTTAAATAAACCTCTTAGGTACATTTTAAAAAGGGTTAATCAGTTCAGTGAAAGACTTTTTTATCTTCTGCTCAGAAATTATGTAATGTTGGTCTGACTGCTTGTTTTGTTCAGTGAGTCACTACCATATACAGATAAATATATATATTTCTTCTTAAATATTACACATTTGATGCATTTTTTAAATCTTTTTTTTTCTTTTTTTGTCCAACCCCTTTCCCAAATACCCCCATCCTGCCACAGGCAAGAGGCGCTTCATGCTGACATTAAAGAAGCAAAACCAATCCAAGGACTTTTCATCAAAGCATGTTTCATTTGAACCTTATTTCAATGGAAACCACAATTTTTTTAAACAATATTATCCAACCTTTTCCCCTTGCTTTTTGCTAGTTCTGCAATTTTAGACTTTTTTTTCTGGGTTGATCACCAAGTATTTAAGTGCCATTGAGACTTACGGATGACAGAATTAGGTGACATATTAAGGCATATATACATTCTCATAAACTATGTTGTCTTACAGATCTGAGTAAATTAAATACCTGCCCAAATGTTTTTTATGCACCTGTGGTTTCTAGTGACCACTGCTTCTTTACTTTTGATTAACTGCATATTAAAATATTCATAACTTAGGTAGTGTCTTAACTGACAAAGGATAGAAGATTAACCCACCACCTAGGATTGTCTTTGAAACCCATCCATTATGATGAAAATTATTCTTGTTTTTTTATGGTTATGTATTCATTTTTCTCTCACTTCTTGACAATATAGGAAAATGAGGTACTTCATGTAACACCTATTTAAATTTCACTGGGAAAAAAAAAGAAATCCAGATCTTACCCCCTCTCCCTTCCTTCAAACTACAAATTATTGTATCTCAAAAAAGGTGCTCATAAATATTTAAAACTTTTGGGATTCTGTCAGGGCCTTTTTTTTGTTTGTTTTACATACAGAATAGCAGGTGTGGCTTGTGTTCAAGATTACCCCTCTCAAAAAAATAAAACGATTTGAAAAAAATAACAAAACAACAAAAAAACCCTCAAAATTTAAATTGTCTTCCGAGCATATCTGATCACATTTACATTTAGTGTCCAAACAAGCTGATTGGTAACACCAGTGCCAGCACTACAACGTCATACAGCAACTTCATGGTATTCTTTGACAGTTCGTCTCCGTTCCACCAAAAATTACAAAAGGTTCTGCAGAGCTTTCCTTAGCAAGCTGAAGCTTACTAGTCATTTGTGGATGCGCATAAAAGCTGCTTATAGCACAGCTATGGCGTAAGCTATTTTCTAAGCAATAAATGGTTCAAGTCATCTATTTTGTCCTGAAATGCTACCTGTAGTTACAGCATTGCTTATAAATGGTCATAGTAAATTCAGCATCAAAGAGAATATTACAGAAAAAGACAGCAGCAGAAGCATTAGCATTATCTAGTATTTATATATGTTATCAACATAACACAGCAGTAAAAGGTTTAAATGCATATTAATGGGTACCGTGTCTAAAAATTTACTAAAGTACCTATTTAGTGTATTGGATATTTTTCTCAAGGAGTGCCTGCTGTGTCTAAACAGCATAATTAGATATGTGACTTAGTACAGTTAATTCCTATTGATTAAATAACTTATTTATGTACCAAAGGAAATGGAAGGATACAAAATGTTTTCTCCCTCCTGATCACGAACCTGTATTTAATGCTGACATGATCATCAGAAAGCCTACCACATGTAATTACTGCCCTGAAATGGATCTTGAAAAATCTGAGCCATAGAATGGGCCATATATGTATAGCAATGTGGCACCAGATACAGCATGCAGCTTGCAGTCTGAAGTAAGGGATTTTGCTGCTTGGTGACTGTACTTATAGCCCCTCTGTCACTAACTAGGATTTTATTTTGAGACCATACCCCTCCTCCCCCTAAAAAAAAAAAAACCCTCTGTCACTAACTAGGATTTTATTTTGAGACCATACCCCTCCTCCCCCTAAAAAAAAAAAAAAAAGAGAAAAAATAGGAAAAACTTTCCAGATATCTGGTTATTCTCAGAGGCAAGGTACAAGATCTGCCACTGGAAGCTTCAAAATTAAATGCTGTAGTATATGCTTTGCTTCTCTTTTATTACTGCAGAAAGACAATTAAGAATGGCAAGAAACAAATGCCCTAGGCATGCTGTGCTGATATCATCATAAAGTGGTTATTTTGCACAATGAGAATTAACTGTACTGTGGATACCCAGAGAAAATGTACAATATCTTATGCTGATATGAAACAAAACAGACATGATATAGCTTTTTTGTACTTAAAACCTGTATGTTCCCTTCCCAAACTTAAGAAAAAAGCAAACCCACCCTTTTCCTCCTTTTACACAGAATAACGTTTAGGTTCCAACCCACCCCTTTCAAATAAAGTGCGCTGTCCATGGCAGACCATAGGAGTAATGCAACAGGAAAAGCCCCTTTTAGTGTACTATTTAAAAAACAAACTGAAGTCGATTCAGCTTTCCTCTGGGTCTTGTGAAAGAGGAGAAGCTTAAGGGAGGGGGAAAACATCCCCTTCACTGTCACTGCTGTTAATAGACATAGCCTTCGTTGTAGGGGTGGGTGTTGCAGCAGCCACCATCCTGCATGTAGACCATGCTCTCATCGAAGTGGGACAGAGGCACAGTGTCCTCCTCATTGATGTGGCGCTCCATGTCAGTCTTCAGTAAGGGGCGCTGGTTGTCCGGAAAAGCCATGGAGAAAAGCGCTTCAGGGTCACAAACAAACTTGTAGACGTATCTTTCTCCAGCCACCTTAAGACAACAGAAGGGGGGAAAAAAGGTGCAGTGTAAGGCCTCGTGTTTTGCAACTCCAAGTTCAACAGTCTTGTGAAGAACTCACCTTTGTTACACAATTAATAATGTGACAGCAGAACTCATTAGGCAATGACCTGGCAAAGACAAGAGGGACCCGCCAAAGCAGACTGTGCGGAATGATCTTGATTTTGCCACATGTGACATCCTGTTGGAAGATGGACTAGGTATTCTACACTAAACATTTGTTTGCAATCATTTCCTATACTTAACCACAAATGGAACTGTTCTTATTGGAAAATGTAAACAAATTGTCACTACAGTGGCAAAATAAAATTACACACTCTGTGTGCGAAGTGGAAAAAAGAATCACATTGCATGACAGAGATCTGGATTTCACTTTACACAGATTGATTCATATTTACGTACAAAAGCACTCTAGTTATGGTGGATGCTGATTGCACAGGCACAGCGTAAGCAAATACGTAGGCTAATATGTACTTAGCAATTGCTCATGCAAAGCTGGGACATTTAGATTTGCTTATGGAGGGGCAATTTGTCCAAAGATCCTAAAGTTTTCCCTTAATCAAATGTCTGTGTTTCAATTTCCTAAAAGCTAAAGAATAATAAAAACAACACTGATTTGTTGTCTTATTAAAAAAACCAAACAACAAACAGAAGTCAATACAGTGTCTTCTAAAGCACCTCATTTTAAAAATTGTGCTTAAAAATATGAACCATGTCGTATGCTCACAATTATTAAAATTATTTAAAAATAAAGATCATATTGCCTTCTTCTTGCAACCTCAGCTACCATGGCACTGAAGTGAGTGAATGAAGATGGAAAAAGTGTCACAAACTTAACAACTCTATTCTTATGGGTGCAAAATAGTTTGAAGCACCTCCTTAAATTTTCAGCTTATTTATTCTACAAATAGAATTTAATGGAGGCTATATCTGCAGTAGAATTTTTTACATCAACTTTGACAAACCATAGGCTGCATTCAGAAATTAGGCTTTTGCATAACCTGCTATCATTGCTTAATTTAAAACACAGGAGGGAAAGCATGTATACAAACTTTGCAGTAAAGAAACCTGCTATGAATCTGCAATCCCCATTAGTTTTTAACATACACGAACTGGTGAGATAGATCGATCCTAGGACAAGCCTCAAACACTGCCATGTCAGAAAAATAAGCACACAAGCTAGCTTTCAATTTGTGTGTTAAATATGTTCTTCTAGCTAATAAAGTAGTAGTTTAAGAGGCAGCAAGTTACCTATCAGAAGTATTTGTAAACTTTCCATATTGAATGGATGTGCGGGTTGGGGCAGCATTATCAGCCTTCTGGTATTTCGAACCCCACCTTTTCAGTTTGCTTCCCTCTCTTACTTTTTCTTGCCTCTCTGCTGCTTTTGAACTGTGCTGGCAGCACACTTGCCTATGCAGCTGAGCTGTAACCTGCAACAAGGAACTCCTCTGTATGAAGCACCAGCCAACAAGCTCAAGCATTTCTGCTTCTCTTCGACCGGACTCGGTTTCCAGTCCAGTTTACAAAGATTCAATGTATAGTTACATGACACACAAAAATGAATAGGGTGCTGTGCTACTTAAGAACCATAAGACAATACTAGCCCAGATTGTTGTCCAAGTTGACTCCTGGATAGTGAAAAAGGAGTGCACTACAACGATCCCACAATCTAAGCAAGAGAACTTGTTAGACTTCACAAAACCTACTGGAAAAGCTGCCCAGAGTAACTTGAGCTGACAGCATT
Source organism: Lepidothrix coronata (assembly GCF_001604755.1). NCBI lineage: Eukaryota > Metazoa > Chordata > Aves > Passeriformes > Pipridae > Lepidothrix > Lepidothrix coronata. Next base: position 1,670,041 of record NW_016690357.1, read on the forward strand.
GTTTCCGTTCATGGAATTGGCAAATGGCAGGTTTAAACATGTTAATCATCACAGGTCACAAAACTAATGTGAAAAGAGATGGAATAAGTACTACAGCACAAGGTGTTCATTATGATCTTTGATCACGCCTGCCAATTTTGCAGATAAAGCACAGGTCTCTCCTATTGATTTCTAAGTCAATCTACATAGTACTACATAGCAAGATTTAAAAATATACATGTAAATCAGCAAGCCCCAGTAGAAGAATGGATTGAATACTGTCAGCAAAACCAGACTGTAATATAAAAATTGTTGTTAAATATTTTTCCTAATTCGGTCTATTAAAATATTAAATTTCAATTAAAACCAGTATTATTACAACACTACTGGTAAAAATATTAAAGTATTTTGTATGTTAATAGGTTTAAGTTTTCTCCCCTATCTTACACTTACTGAAGTACCCAAGCACTGGTTAGCTAATTTAGATCCACAAATAATTAATCATACTGTACTCTACTATTTGCCTTTCCCAGCTGCCAGGAAGCTCTTTTGGATATTTTTGAATGTTACCTCTTTCCCTAAAATCATGACATGCATTGTGAGAACTAAAACCACATACACTTTTTACATAGGAAAAAGAAAAATATCTTAATGCATATGCTGGACCTGGTAGGTAAAAAAAGCTTAGTGTTTGCCTAAATAGATGAAAAAACTACATAATGCAACAAGTTATGGATTAACATGCAAGACTCCGGTGAAACTTAATACAAAATTAGCTACTCACCTTTTGCATGATTCCCTTTTCATAATAATAGCGAAGCGATCGGCTGAGTTTATCATAGTTCATAGCTGGCCTATTTTTCTGAATCCCCCAGCGACGTGCCACCTGCCACAAAAATGGATTAGCATTGATTTGTTAAATGCATTTAACAAGCAGATCTTATCATCAGATACTTTATTTGGGGATGCAGGAGGGAGAACCCTGCAGGTGCAACAAAGGTTGCCATGACCTGAATTTCCCATGTAGTACTATGATTTTCAATTGGAGACACATCACCATTAAACCTGAAATCGGCTTACTTATTTGCAAATGTGGTGGAGGGTTTTTTCTTTGCTTTTTAATAAAGAAAACCAATGAAAAAATAAAGCCAAAGACAGACAAAAATTATTTAGCAAGTTTCACCAGAAAATTTTCATAAAAGATGAAAACTTATCTTTAGTTTGATACTATGGATAATTGTACTATTCCTGTCTTTTCCTTGCTGTCAGAAAACTAAGTTATATTAAACACACATTCATGCACATGAACACTTAGTTCATGAACTAATACAGATTGTACTTGGAATGACAGCAATGTTGAGATTATTAGGAGATACAAGTCAAAAGCCAACTCCCAGTCTTAAACATTACTTCAGCAAAAAAAATGAATTATCTGAGGAGGTAGAGTAATCATTTGGAAGAACTATATGGTGGTATGAAGAATGGAACAGAAATTTCATAGTTGCAGTTGTATAATTTCCCTTAAAAATAACAATAAAAAGTGAATTGCAAGTAACTTAGGAAACCATTCCATAGAGAATTATATGCCTTTTCCTCTGACTTATGATTCCTACTTGCCTTTACGCTTCCTGTTTTATCTACAGATAGTTCTGGACAAAGACATCCTTTGTTTAAAGAGCTTAACTTCTTATTCCCCACCTGAAATTATAATCAGCTGTTCATGACATTTCAATTACTGTCTGTAAAAATGACTATCACGTCACCAGAGGGAAAAAACAGTCAGAGCTGATGAACTCTCTAAAGCACATTTTATAAAAATGTTCGAGAGGTGCATATGCATGCAGCTCAGGAAAAAGGACAGAGCAGCCAAGCAGTTTCTCTGCAGACTGCTCTACAAAACTTTCCCATAGGTGTCCGGAACTTTTTGATGCAAGCCATAGGCAACAGACACCACTGAGTATTGAAGGGGACTCATCATCACGGCTAGGCTTTGCGAACGAAGATTTGGGGAGGGCTCTACCCACATTTGTTACAAGCACACTGGTGGCTAAAAGGGCCAATAAGAGATAGACACATTCAGTTGCAAAAGGCACAGCAGAAAGACTCCTTAGGTGGTATACTCTGCAAGACACAATTCTTTCTGCATTGTCTTTTCTCCTCAAGAGTGATCCTGCATGCTTTCTCAAAAGCATCAGCAGTGTTAAAAATACTGTGTCTTCAGACCTCCCAACTGGAGGAACTTGCCACCGGCTGCCGCAAAAGAGGAGCCCCGAAGAGAAGATACAAGGACTCCCTGAAACAACATTTCAGTCTGAAGGGGACTAAACAACAGCAAATTCCAGCTTTCGATCTCCATATAATCTCTAAAATTTCTTTCAAAAGTACTATTTCCTTTCAGTGGTGCAGCTTTTCAGGCTTATGCAAATTATCATGGCTCTGCTAATTTCAGCTATGTTTTAGCTGTATTGAAACACACCTCCAATCACGTCAATTTATTCCAGTTGCAGATCTGACCTAGATGCGTAACCTTGATTCACCTATTCATCTTCGCAACACATGCCTGCATCATTCTTTGTCTATTCCTTCCAAGTTTTTTTCTGCATTAATCAGAGTCCTGAATGTCCCCAACATAACAAGCTTGCAAAATAAATAAATACACAGCAAAGATAACTACAACAAAGTAATGGTTAAGAATACGCTCCATTTTTTTGTGTGCTTTTTTGACACTCCTAAACAGGTAAACGGGTCCAGAAGGAGTCTTGGTAAGCAACTCTTCCTGTCTCAGAACTGCATAGCATTTACATAGTCTTGCTCTGTAGAAGGGATTCAGACTTCTACCCTTCCACCCCACTTTCCTGCTGAAGGTTGCTGCCCCTATGACAAGGCAGCATAAGTGGACCTACACCCAATTCTCAGCCTCCATAGTTCACACACACTTACTCCAGGAGCTGATACATATTCATTTTTGTCATCACCCTTTCTACAAGTGAACAAACCTCCAGCAAGGAATCAGATGGAAAGGTCATGTCATTTACATCCTAACCTGCCACAGCAGAACCAACAAGCTCTTTGATTTCCCTTCAATTTACACTTGGCAACCAACAGAACTGTGCAACTTCCTATAGGCTATTCTTATTTTAATTAAGAGATTCATGACATTCAAATGAAAACAATTTAGGCTCCTTTGTAATCCCTAAGACTACACAGGAGTCAGGCAACTTTTAAGTATCCTGCCTCCTCCAGATCTCAGATGCAGTGCTGCTCAAAAACAAAGCAACTTCTCCATAGCCAGATGAGCAGATGATCTGTTTAACTTAAATTAGAATATCCAGTTCTTCAGGGAATTACACAATAAGGAAACCTTAGGACTTTGTTTTGCTACTTTCCTTTCCTTAGCTAATAAAATCTATAAAGTTTTTGCACCATCTGCTGGAAACCATTTTTCAATAAAACTCTTAAATCTTGAAAAAAATTGGACATAGACAAAACTAAGAGGGTAAAAAATACAGAGACTGAGAATGGGGGGAAAATTGGATATGTTATTCACCAAAACCAAAGCCTTTCCAAAGATTTCGCTCTGTTCTGGGACAGGTCACACAACCGAGCAATCCATGTAGCCTGCTAAGGCTGCAGACTTGCAAGTTTCAATATCAAATCAACTCAGGCTGTTCTGAGGTCAAATCCTCAGATGCACAATGCCAGGATCTGCCCTATCATTAGTGAGGGGAATGCTCAGACAAACTAGAGCCAGCACAGGGGTCGTTGTAGCAACCTGCTCCTCAGCCAGACCATGTCAGGAAGGAAAGGGACATCAATCCTGTCAGGGGACATCCATCCCCAACTGCTCTATCATCCCCATAGAGCTGTTAGCAGACAATGTAACTAAAATGCAAGAAAGCTTTCATACTGCTTATACCAGCAGATGGGTGGCAAACAGCAGAAATAGCTGGTGGAATGCAGAACCAGCCATACACCTCCAAACATTCCTACTCAGCTCTCACTCAGAGAGCATTCTGTCAGAAAATTTGCTGTGGTCTCCTCTACTACCAAACCCCTATTCAAGGGGCAAAAAAGTAAAGCAGAGCTATATTGCTTTCTGACAACCCTAATTAAATCCTCCACATCAATTTTACAGTAAAATTCACATACACCTGATCTTCCAAGTTTTCATGACTGTTGAGAATACAGGATAGGTTATGTAATGTTACCTAGTCCAAAACTTTTTATGTAATAAAACATTCAATTTATTCCTTTTTATCACACAAGTGAACTAAGTCATGCTTCAGCAAATGTCCATGAACACAATTTTATCTATCCCATGAGTCCTTCATGGTTCAGGGATGCCATGCATGTGCATGACTGTTTGCAAGGCTACAATCTAAGCATGCACTAAACAATCTAATGATACACATAAGCAGGAAGATTCTGAAGAAAACCCTAAATAGAGGGAAATTTATGCAATTTTGATGGGATATTACTGCCTAAAAGTCTTAACCTTCTCCTTTGCCATCTGTCAGACTTGGGGCACTTCACTCTTTAACCTAAAAGTTCCAAGTTCTCACATCTTCACATTGAAGAATATTTGGTGTTGAAAGGCTTTTAAGGGAAAAGCTTTCAAAGGATATTGGAACACAGCTCTATCCATAAAGTGGCTCTGAAAAATCTGGGCCCCACAATTAATGTGAAGTATTTGGTAACTCTAGTACTTGCAATACTTTTATTATTTTGTGGGACTAGGAGTCAAGTCTGTGCTTAACCATACCTGTCGCCCTTGTAAAGTGCTACTGAAGCAAAATACTGAAGAAAAATAAGGCCCAAGCCCAAAGGAGCACAATTCAATTTGCAGGATGGGGCAGTGGATGTGAGGGCATGCTGTATGCCTAACCCACCTCCTCTGGCTCAATCAGCTTGAATTCCATGCCTCGACCAGTCCATGCTATGAAGTGAGAGTTTGATGGGTCATCAAGAAGAGCTACCAAGAACTGCCACAGCTGAAGCGAGCCTCGCCGTTGGTACGTGGGTCCTTCACGGTACATGCCCGGCTCCTGCTTGACATCACCTGCACAGAACAACAATATCAGGTAAGCACTGAGCAAAAAGTATCACCACAATCACTCACTTTGTCAGGTAAACTGGCAAAGCTGTCATTAGGGTTAATAAAACAGAGGGAAGAAACAGCCAGCAACATTCCCCTGTTTGCTGGTGACTTACAATAACATATGAATATACTCAAAAGCACATAAATTCATTCATGATTTATGGAAGTCTCACTAAGCCTCTTCCCATGTACTTTTGATACATGCAAATCTCGCTTGCAAATCACTTTGTAATATCCTCTGCCTGAAAGAGCATAGACTGCTTTTGAAGCAACTCTGATACGTGAAGAACTGTGTTTGTGTACTATACTTTGCACAGACCCCAGTTTTGATAATGTAAGGTATGCTTCATAAAGCTGCAAAACCCTACTGAGTGAAACTTCTTTTGCATGCAAACGCTTCTAAGGAAAATGTGACCAAGTATTTTACTTGGACTTATACATTATGTGCTTTATGTACAGGCATGTAAATCCTGCAGATGTGTGAGTTCCTCTGTGGCATACTGAACTTGCATATAAGCACATATGACTTTTCCTCATATCTACATATTAAATCAGTATTCCTCTAAAAAGCAGTAAGTCAGTTTTTCTAAAATTTTAAGTCTAGAGGAACCTTTTAAAAAAGCAATAATAACATTCTACTAGCTGTTCCACAAACTGCCAATGAAAAAAACCTCCTGCTACATCCCTACTGTCTTTGTTGTTTTTAAATCATATTCATACTAAATCAGTCATGCAAACAACAACAGCTGAAAGGATTGATATTGAAGCAGACTATTTTTTGCTCCACACAATGACTGCAACCCTTGATATACTGGTAAAACTCCTCATTTCAACTACAAGAACGGTGATACCCTCCAATGAACAGCATGACCCATTTAATATGGAAAGCCAGGAATTTACATTCAACCACAACATTAGGATGCTCTGATGGCCATTACAGAATGGCTCCATGGAGTGAAAGGTAGAATAATAATATTAAAAATGGAGCACTTCCTTTTGTAATAAGGAAAGAAAACTGAGTCAATAGCTGTGGAAAACAAATAAATCAACACAAGGCTTTTTGGTTTATGTGAGGTTCAGGTTCCAGTCCTGAAAGGCCTTCTTTTTCAAGGACAGGTTTTTTTCTTTTAATGATAGCTGAGCAATGCACAAATAGCAAGTGCAGTATTACAGAGGATCAGATTCTTTGCCTGTACCGATCTTTGATTTCAAACAAAGCAGCTGAGAATCTACTTCTGAAACATCAAGACTAGTCCTGAGCTCATCCAACTTTTGCTGTACTGGCCAGAATATGATGACACATCTGCTATTTTTTTCCTCAAAAGTCATCACACTATAAGTACAAACACACGTATTTGCATCATGACATCAATCTTCTAGAGAGTACAAGGTGTTCTCTCACTGAATAGTCATAGAAGCTAGCAGCAGACTGCTTGCTTTGCAAGCACACAAATATTTCCCAACATTTATTTCTTTTACTTTACTTGTATTTCTTTTTCATTTTCATTCCCCTCCCTGTACGAAACCCAAACAAACCAAAAGGATTTTCAAGGAAGATACAGATAAATGCTACTCCTGAAGAGTTTTAACTTCTTGTAGTACAGGGTCCGATCCCCATTTTCATAAACGTAAATATGAATTTGCCACTGGTACTCAAAACACATCAGACCCACAATCATTTCTGGGGGCAAAAAAAAGCCCCTGACTCAATGTGATTTAAAAAAAAAGGAAAAAAAAAAAAACAACCAACCAAACAAACGGAAAAACCCCCTACAAAAAATAGAAACACACAAAAAACCCAAAACCCCAACCCCCAAAAAAACCCAAACCAAAACCAAGCTCATATTACAAAGCCAGGGTATAAAGTAGACTTCCAATAAATCATCCTTTCAGTGAATGTGTTGATGCAGTGACAATGCAATACTGGCTTAAGCAATTTTCTGTTAGGTTTAATATTGTTTAAAATTATCTATTTCTTACTAACCCCAAAATACATGTGATACTGTTTGAAGAATGTGCAATTATTTGGGTTACTTTCATTTCAGAGTCTCCAAGTCTTCAGCATACACAACAAATGCTGCTAGACACGCAATAATTTTGTAATCCATAAGTGATTCTCAGGGGAAAACAAACAAAATAAAGCAGGAGAAAAATGCCAATTCTCCAGCTCTACTTTTAGCTATGGTCAGAGAGTTGTTCACAAGTTTATCAGGAAGTATCTGATGTTTCCTGCTAAAATAAATAAAGCATCATTAAAAGAAATAAATACACTAACACAAAAGCTATACTAACAACACTACAGTAACATACATACACTAACAAAAAGCCACTCTAGCAAATTTAAATAGCTTGTCTCCAAATTACTTCCCAAAGCTGCAGACTAACAGCGTTAACTGGCAAGAAATACAGTGTCCATCTACTTTGCTTATAATGAAATAAATCTGAAATCAACTGAGTTACTTCAGGAAACTGATTTTACGTCAGAGTAACTGAAGATAATTTGGACCAATACATTTTAATTGATGTCAGAATTACTCTTAAAAAAAAAAAATCTGTTGTAATCGGTAGTGTTGTGAAAAGAGCATTGATTTGTTATCAATCCCACTGAAAAATAAACCACTAGTGCATTTAACCTAGTGGAAATACATTGACATAAACCCAAAAATGCCCTACACACTCAGTCCCCACTATTCCTCCCTTCAGTGATAGCTAGACAAGAGGCTTAATCCTCAATTAAACCAAACTTGCTGCTTTCTCTGCTGTTTTGTAAATTATAAGAACAGCTTTCATTAAATCTCAAACAACAAGCGCTATGTGATCATCAGTGAAATGGAAATCCTCCTATTACTTTTTTAACAGTACAGGAACTGAGCTCCTCTGCCACAACTCTGGATACAGCATCTTTTGCTGGTAAAAGTCGAATGACATCCTATTGAAGAGGAGACTTTGGTTTCAAGAGACAAAGGTCAGCTTTGGTTGGGCACACCGCAAACGGTGTGTTAAGGAATCCTAAATTGGAATGTTACTGGGCTTTTTTGATCAGCAACAGAGAAAAGTCCCTCATCTCTTTCGTTTTCATCTCCCTACACAAGAAAAAGAGAGATGTGTCATACATACCGTCAAACTTCTCTGGAACAACGCAAGTGTCATCATAAAACTGCCTAGGTCCCTTTTCATACATACAGCCTATAAGTTAAAAAGAGAGAGGTGTTTATATAAAAGATGCATGAAGAAAGAAGAGATCATGCCAGGAATCAGATTAATGTCCCACATCCTTTACACACTGTCCAATCACAATATTTTGGCCTCAGTACAGGGGTGTTTAATTTGTGTGTGTTCTCCCAAAAGACTGTTAATCTCTACCTGCAAAAATGAATAAGTACCCATTTTTTTCTGTGATTTGTTCTAAAATGTTTGTCTCATGTTTTGTTTGAACTAGCATGGCTTTGACTTTTAACCATTAGTTCCTGCAGGTCTTCCCCCTGCAAGACTAAAGAAGTATTACTTGGCATTTCCTCCTCGCACTCACAGAAGTTACCACCACACACTGCCCTTGATGTTTCTTCCAATTAGGATAATTTTGTAAAATTTTTTTTTCATTAGAAGATACTCTCTGTAACCCAACAGTCTTTCTAGCACATTCTTTTGTACACTACTATTCCCTATTATGTTAATGTTTCCCTTTATCAGAACTGCGCTGCATACCAGTACTGGTGCTCTCTCACCAGTGCTACTTAGTGAGACAAAACATCTCCTCCTCTCCTGCCACTCTCTGACCCTTCTTTCGACTGTGTAAGTACTACAGAAGGTTTTTTCGTCATAATGTTGCAGTGTTTAGTTGGGCTGGTCTCCCACTGTGAACCTGAGGAGGGGGAGGCCCATCTCAAAATCATTTTTTCTAATATACTGCTTCCCGGTTCCAGAGGCCTAAAACTGCATATTAAAAACCCATTTTGTTTAATGTGCCCAGATTACCAAACAATTCAAAATGCTTTGTGTGACTGCCCTGTCCTGCCTGTTATTTACCACTCTATCTTTGTGCCATAAAGTTATCTATTAACTTTGTTCCGTATCTTTACTGAAAATGTTGAATAGCAACACTCCTGATATCAACTCTTATAGAACTATAACAGAAACAATCCATTCAGAGATGATTGCTCAGTGACAGCCACTTCTAGATCTGTCAGTTGGCCAGGTCTTAATGTATTTAATGTGTACTTTATTGATATTGCTTTGTGCTAACTTCTTAATCAGAATGTGATGCAGAAGCAAACTGAATGCCATAGAAAGTCTAACTATATGATACAAGCATCTTTATCAATCAAACTTTTAATCTCAGCAAAGAATAGAATCAGATTTGACATGACCTTTATTCCATAAAATCATGTTGACTGATTTTCAAATACAGAAAACAAATATTTAGCAAACATCACTGATTTTCTATGTCATTCATAACAATTTTGCCACCATCAACCTCCTAGGAGTGCATAACATGGCTAAGATTGGTTTTCCCCTATCTGTGCAATGATTAAAGCTCAAAATCTGTTGGCATTAGCCCTGCAGTGTGTGGATTTTTCCCTGATGTCTTTCAACTCCCTTATCAAGCTTTTATACTTCATATAATTTCAAATACCAAGACTGTTAGAAATTTCCATCTCCTGTTTCACCTTTCTCATTTGACAATACCTTCTATTTCTTTTTTTTTCTGCCTTTATTCCACCCCAGAAGCAGCTGGGCTTTTAGCCAGATGTGTTATCTCTCCAGTTATGTCTTTTCACTAGTGAATGAAGTCTTACTAGAAGGCTCTGAGTCACACATCTATCTGGATTCTCATCAATCTCAAAACAAAATTCCTCAAGTTTGTGAAATTTGACTCTTGGAAGAAAAACAAATAAACCCTAAACAAACAAGCAAAAAATAATATATTGACAAGACAGATACACAAAAACAGGGGAGTGGACAGTATAACTTCTCTTTCAGTAGTTTTACTTCTGTTGGCCTTCTTATTTTTAATACATATAAAGTGCTTGTACTCAGAATTATTAATTCTGACAACTACCTAAGCTCTGCACTACTGAAATCACTGGGAGGTTTGGTACTAATCTCAATTTTGAGCCTAAAATGCAACAAAATATTGCAAAAATAATAACAAAAGAAAAAGCAAAAAACTTCCACTGAATTTAAAGTATAAAATGGATTACTTAAGACAGTTAAACTGAGCCTGTCACATCAATAGCCTGGAAAATATCACTTGAGCAGAATGGCTGAAACGGAAGTTTTTAAGCATCTCTTCCTTTCAACTGCTAGAGGCCTTTAAAAGCAGTGTAAGTTTATAATATAATTGCTTCTATCCTGATCAACCCATGGCACTAAAAGAAGTTACTAAAAAATCAGTGCATCAGAAACTCAACACTGGAAAGGGAACGAAAAATGATGTGAGTCTTCCCAGAAGCAGAATTAAACCAGTGAACCCCAAATCCCCAGGCTTTTTAATTTTTTACATTTCTCTCATACAAAAGCGATACATAATAGAAAACTTAACTTCTGTTCTGTTTGGGTGAGCCAGGAAGCCTTCTTGCCTCATGTAAATGGAGTGGCAGCTAGGCACTTCTGAAAGGAGAACACGACAATGCAAGTCAAAAGACTGTCTGGAATTAAAAGTGTGCAGGCTGTCAATGAGACAGGCAGCAGGTAGAAGAGCAACAAAAAAGGATGCAAGTTACAGCGAGACGGAACCTGTCAACAAACAGTCAGCATTTCAGAAGAGTACACACAAGGCATGGTAAAACAGAACATCACAATATGAGGATCCTAGACCCTATCTAACATAGGCACTTGAACTCAAAACCTTTTGTAATAAACTTCACTAAAAAGCTGACTCCCATGGCATTTTCATTTTAGACCATTTGCAGACCAAAAAATCCACACCACAGACCACAAATATTTTAAACCCTGTGCTTGTATATCTATCTGTGTAACTAATTCAACTCAACATTTTTAATCAACTATACTGAAAAGCCTGCCAATCACACTGGAGACTTATAAACTCTGCATTAACTCAAGGCATGTCAAAGTGAATTTAGATTAGGATATTGCTTTTTAGACTCCGGTGAAGGATTTAAAGGGTTAATGAATTTTTCTGTGATTGCTAAGCATTTTATCTACGAATTTAGATGTATCTATGTCACTCTCCACTTGCACATCCTCAAACAAAAACGACACCTTGCCCCAAAAAATTACTGCGCATATTCTAAGTAAAACCGATATTTATTTGCTATTCTCCACCTCTACTCAAATCTGCAAGAAGAATGAGAAAAACCAATCAGAACTAATGAAAATGGTGTTCTGTAAATGTCTCTTTTTCTTCCCCGTGTCTTGCACTGTCCCCAGGTAGCCACATCCTGTGCACAGGGACTTGCAAACAGTCTGCCCTTCTAGACCAGATTTAACCCACTTCTTGGATATCAAAAGTTTAGCTTAACAAAGTCTATTTGATCTTGTGATAAACTCCTACCCTAAGCTATGCAATCTGTTACCAGTAACTTGTAACTGTTAAAGAGATGCAAACAGAGGTCGAAAGAGCAGACATTATTTTTCCAACACTGCCTACAGACCCTTTCAGACTGTGATTCCAAATTTCACTGTTCACTGACTAGTGATGAGTATCAAAGATTTGGCAGGATAAGAAAATGAGGTTTTACACTGACTTCACAAAACAAGTGAAACACAGGGCAGTAATAAAAAGTTTCCTCTAAAAGCCCACGGTCTCTCTTGCACATCTGTGCCAAACTCCTCATTACCTCCTCTCTCGATGAAACACTCAGTGCCTGCCTCCTCAGGCTTTGACAATCTCCAGTGTCTCAGGCAGCTATTCTGAGCAACCACAGGAATCAGTGACTCAGTGATCACCCGAGTCAAGTATAGCTCTACAGACTAGAAGTCAAGGCTACAAGCAGTGGTTCACCTGCAAGGAATCATTCATGTTTCCAAGAAGACTGCATTTTAAGGAGAATGGAAAAATCTACGTAAAAAAGAGGAAGTTGTAGAACTGAAACAGATGCTATTTTCTATTTTAGGTAAAAATTCTCTAGTATTGGCAGCAAAGCTCTTTTTGACTCATGAACTCCACTCCTGCAGAGCGATACAGCAGAGTATACAGAATAAAGAATTATGCACGCATTCAAGAAGTTGTCTTTTTAGCCAGTTCAGGGTTTCATCCCCCAAGCTCCTAAGTCAAGTATAATTAACATCTGGAGTCTCTTTAAGGCAAGCATTGTTTGTACCAACATTACTTAATCTTCTGGTTAGCTTGTGCTTAAACAGCCCACAGAAGACCGAAAAATACAGCAAGGAAGAGTTTATTTCTCGTAAAGTAACTAGAGTCTTGTTATCCTAAAGTGCTATCAGTTAATTTATGACTATCAGAGTGGGTCAGACTCTAATCAAATTGTAGAAACATTTCCAAAGTGATTATTCAATCAAATGACTAACATGGTTAATTAGGAGCCATAAACATTGCTCTGAAGTTCATCAAAGTAATGACTTGCCCAGAAAAATTACTGCTAATTAAATTGCCTGCTGCTTTCATTTCTACCTTATCTAATAAAAAGTCCAACCAATGAAATTTAGTATTGCAGTTTTAAATTGTACTAAATGCTTGACTAAGACCCAGAAGTATTTTTACAGGCTAAGTGGAGCTACTTCAAAAGAAAACATTTTAGTGCAGAAATTACAGAGCAATTATATGTTTTCTTCTCCTTAAACCATTGTTTCAAGACAACAAATAAGACAGAAGCAGACATAAAATACTCCCAGGGCAAGATCCAAGTGTTTGAGGTGACTGATTTATGATCTGTTATCAATTTTTAGTGTTTGAAGAAAAATGTGTCTGGATTTAGGACAAACAACGAGCTCATTTTAGACTGTTAATGAAGTAATTCCCACTGTAAGGTTGGATCCCTTTTAAAAAAGCCCCAAAACTAACTAAAAATATGGAAACATAAAAAAATTACTTATCCGTTACTATTAATTTGGAGTACTTAGAGGTCAGTCTTCATTGCTCCTCTTATTAACAGAAATGTAGCAGTCATCTTAAACCAATAAATATACCATGAAACCATTTTTTTCCTAATACGTGCTGTTTTAACATTACATGTAATCTAGACACTGCAGAAATGCCTTCTCATCTAGGACTCTCATAGAGGAAAATATTGAAAATAAGCTCTGCTGTTTCTTCATCAAAGTACATCCAAGCAGAAAAAGGCCAAACAGACTTTGTCAGGACAAGAAAAATCTGCTATTGAATTTAGCAGTCACAGATTCTAAGTTTCATTATCAAGTAAGACACTTGAGTGGTCCCTTAGTAAAGTAGTATTTCATATTAATTATTGTGTCAGAATGATAATAGAATAGGAAAAAAAAAAGAGAGAAGAAAAGAAGAGGAAGGGCTAGGTATTCTCAGTCCTGTATAACTCAAAGCAGGTAAGGAATCCTTAAATTGTCTTTTCTGAATGTTTTTAGGAGATAAGGACTAGACTTCAGACCCACAATCTCACCTAGCACAGAAAAAAACCAGAATTTCAGCCTGTGTCCTAATCAGGCTAGACATAGGGAACATGTAGCTTTTGCAGGCAAAGGGATGAAGTGACTGACTGTCTTCTACAAGGTGAAGTGACTGTCTTCTTCTGAATGAAGCAGAGCAAAGCAGGAACTAAAACGTGAACCACGATTTATTCTTCAGCTGTTCCTGTTTCTGACCCTACACAGCCTTCCTAACTGAAGGACAGGTTGTTATGTAACACTAACTCTGAATTACTTTTTAGTTCACTTTATCAACATTACCTGAAGATCTGGAGGCACAGGGCACTACCCATGTGCACACGACAAAGCACAGTGTGATACACAGGTGTTGCATTACATACGTGGATGTGCAGAGGGAGAGATGTGGAGACGGAGGCTTACAAGGCGTGTGCCATCTGAAACAGGGTGAATAAGAAGTTAACTACCTGCCTGGTGTCACTCTTCGTGTGGCAGCTCAGGTGAACACTACAGTGTACTGAGAGCAGCTGCCTTATTCAGGGAGCTTGTTAACAAGTCACTCAAGTTCATCAAACATGCCTACTTCCCTGCATGCTTAAAGTGATAACACTAAAACTGGAACCTTCTTACTGTTTTCCTGCCTACTTTTCCTATTTACACTTTATTACCAAGTAAATAATACTAAAAGTGGTTCCCAAAAGAAACTTCTCAAAGGAGCTGTTTCCCAAAACTCTCAAGTGACTCCAATGGCAGTCCCATAATTTAACTTACACCCTGTCCTCCTTAATTCTTCCTTTGGTCTGAAAAGTAATTATGTGAGTTTTGGCTCCTATTTCATCAATTCAGAGTTTGTATATCTATACAGATAGACTTACATGTGTCCCTTGTGTTCCCACAGACAAGGAATGCAGCACATACAGATTCTTTACCTTTGTGCTGTTGGGTACAGAAGGGCACACACAAGCCTCTCAGGCAGCTGGGATGAACCTGGCTCCCAGGTATCACTCACACGCATCAACCTGACCCTGTGCTACACACTCTGAGAACACACCAGTCATCCCTTTGGTGCCTTACAGAGCTTCACAAAGTGCTTACTTGCACTTCTTGGCTGTTTGATGCAGTGGGACAGATTTTTACCAACTGCAGAGAAAAAAGTAGCCTTTTAAAAATAAAATGTTCAAGCTAGAACGCATCATACTTTTGGCATCAAACTTAAAACATCACAATCACACTGCAAGTAACTTTTCTGTTCATGGATTTTTAAGAGCACTGACAAACTGTTTACAAAGAAACGCTTCATCCACCACTGAAACACATTTAGTTGCCTGGTGGAAAGCAGCTGTTTCCCACTGAGAAGCTCTGACCAGCTCAAGGATGAAGAGTAATACTGAAATCACCAGAAAACAGGACCTTTTTAGGCACGAAAGGCAATTCTTCAAACTAGAGTGCAACAAGTGGTTAAGGCAACACCAGGTATCACTAAGATAAATGCATGATCTATGTTTTGCAGGGAGAAGTACCAAATGATTGTTTTGGATCATGAAATCTAGAATTTTTTACACCTGCAGAATACATTTAGATTAAAACTCATAAGTCTCTCCAAAATGAGGCGTTCAGATAGAAATACTTGAACTAATTACAATGTCCTTATACAGGAATTGCTTAAGTGTCTTACACCACTCAAATGCTGGTGGATCAAGTTTTAGTTCAACCACCTTTAAAAGCACTATCCCCTCAGAAGCTATGTAATGACAACAAGCCCTACGAATTGGTAAAATCCTGGTAATACAAAAGGTACTATTATTTTTTCAGTAGCAGGTTCAGTATGAGAAATGTAGATGCACTGAAGTTACAGGGGTGAAAACAGACAACATCTACTCTAAAAATCAATCTAAAAATTAAGGAATCTTTTCCAGATCATGATGCAATTTAAAAACATTCAGGATGGAAGGTTTTATTCATCATTTTCTCTGTCACCAGCCTTTGCACCAGCAATCATGGGAAAAAAAAATCTACAAGTATCTGCACTCTCAGATATACACAAACACTTCCTTCGAGAAAACAGCTAACTAAAATTTGTTAAGTTTAATTTCTTATACCTCACTTGACAAAAACCTACCAGAGAATTAGATTTGGCCCCACCAGCTCATGTCTAAGTGGAATTATTACAAACATAGAGAAAAAAAATCTTAAGCAAACAGCTTCCTTTCCACAACTTTGGTTTTTAGATCTATGACAACATCTAATGCATTTTGTGAGACCAGATGTCAACAGCCTGTCTAGGCGATGTGTAACTTTTTATACAGCAGAACAGGAAAACAAAGGCTCATACATTCAGTTCTGAATTGAAATTCCACATGGAGCTGATCTTTTGAGCATACTTTAAAATCATGTATTTGCTTTTATTAACCCCAGTAACTGTAAAATATATCTTAAACATCACTCTCTTTTGAATTCAACAAAAGACAGCAGTATTTTCTTTCTCCCTTGCTCCTTTTGTTGGTAATCTTACTGCAAAAATGTCTGTGTTGCTTTTTCTCCCCCACCCCATCCCCTGCCTGTAAAATTGAAGTTGGACAAACACTGCACGGCTGAAGTGACATATTTGAATGGAATTCAGACCAACCAGTTCCTGTTTATGTTTCTGATTTGAGAATGTAGCCTTCTCATTCACTATACATTAGAAACACACCAAGGCCATAAATGGTGTCAGGTTGCAGGCAGGCAGGGCCAAGCAGCATTAATCATTACTTTAAGGCAACTGGCAAAGGCAGCAGCTGAGGGAACACTACACCCTTCAGCTTCACATAAATGGACATTCCAGGGTTTGGCGTGTGTGGGTTGGCTTTTTTTTTTTTTTCCTTTCAGCATCCATTTTATGAATGAAACTTCAGGCTGCACAGAGTCCATTCATATAAAAGCTATGCTCACAGTGCTCAGTCTCTCGGGATCAATCGGTCTTGGGCAAGGCTGATGTGATTGGTTTAAGGCAGGCTTCAGCCTTCCATTACTGATTTAAAATGCAGCCTGTGTCCATTTGACCTGCGTTAATGCACAAAGAGTAAATCCAGACTGCGCTCTCAATCCTCAAATCAAATCATTAGCCAGTGCCACTTACTGTAACTGTAGATTTACAGGATATTTATCCATTTCTTTGAAAAACAGGGACTGCAGGACAATTTTTCAGATCATATTGTCTGCTTTGAAAGCAAAAATAGATGTACAGTCTCCTGCCTATACACTCCCATTAACTTGGTATTCAGGTTTTCCTTTGTCCATGAAGATAACATTACAAAATGAATTCTATTGTAACTACAAATTTATTTTGGACAGAATTAGTGAATAATCAGCTAGATTGGAAACAAGTAAAAAGCTAAAATTCTGCCTTTCATAGCAAAGTTCTGAAGTCCAGGTTTTCCAAGTTCCCCCCTCAGAAGCTCTTATTGTCTACGATCATACCATCCAACAGCAGATTTGTTTACGTATTTTTAGAGCAAGTACAAAGTGCAGTGCAGCTTAACTACCGAACAAAATCCATACTCATTCACTGAAGCAGCACAGCAAAGACAAGCTCCTGAAACACAAGGATGAAATATTTTAAACCACAGGGAAAACTGCAAACCTACAAATGAGGAGGGGAGACTTCTTAAACTGAAGGGCAAAATCCCATCCCTTCTCCCCTCTTGCCTTTATGCCATCCAGATTTTCATTCAGAACAACTGTACCTCTGCGTAAAAGAATTTTTTTAAGGTCATAAGGAGATGCAGTTTTGTGATGTGTATACTAAAGCACCATATCCAGGAAAAGGATGGAGTAATTTCTGTTTCACAGAGCATTTTATAAAACTGTGTTCAAAAATACTGCAAATTTTTGCAGTCTGACACAACAACAGTAACAAAAAGAAAAGGAAAGGAAACCCAGAGAAAGTTAGAGGAAAAGATTATGCAGCTGGAGGATTTATAAACAGGATCCAAGATCTCAACAAGCCACACTGACAGAGCATCCATGCAAACCATCTAGAGATTTAGAGGTGGTACATTAATATCAAGAAATTGTTTATGAAGAGGTGTAGCTACGAGCAAGGCAGTGAAACTGATCAAAGAGAAAATCTAGGCTTATGATCAAGAAATATTTCTTCACTGTGAAGTGTATTTGTCTGTGAAATAAACTCCCAGGGGGAAAATTATAGTAATAATACTTAGCACTCACACAGCTCTTTATGTTTTCAGAGCACTGTACAAAAATTAACCAGTATAATAAAGACAGTAGTAGAAGCATCATGAGTTGTGTCACTTTAAATGCTGCATTGGTCAAAGCACTAGACAATATCCTGGAAAAAGCAAACCTGTACTGACTCTGACTGACGGTTAAGATTTCCTTTTTCTCTTCATATTAACATCTCCAAATGTCTAAACTTTGCCTTCAAAAGTACAATAGAATATCCAATTGTTGTTTAAAAAAGAAATGGAAAAAAGAAAGGCAATCTGCAAAAATATATACTCTAAAGAAATAATTCTTTTTTCCCCTTGAAATTTCAATTCAACGCTTTCCCTTATGCTATTTTGAAAACTTCCAAATTTAAGAATATTTCAGCTGATGCCTAGAAAAGAATGTGCTATAGGGACCTTTTCCAACATAAAATATGCATTGATTTGCTTTCAAGAAACACCACATCATGTATTTGAAAGGACTTGTGCATTTTATTCTGTTCCCGATCATTAGAATGCTAACAACATTCCATATAAGAGCAAACTTAGGAAGTTAATGTGTCACAATTAAAAACTTCCTGCACAAACCTGATACAACTCCTTTGCTGCAAATGAATTATGATACAGCCTTTTGCTTTGGCACTGTTGCCTTGAGTGCACAGGTCAAAACTGTATGGGGAAGGGAGAGCCATGCTGTAAACAGCTTTGCAGGTGGAGGCCCTGCTTAATTTGTTACAGGGGCTGGAAGTTGTGTACTTAATGAAGCAGAAGTTCTCAAGAAAGGAAAAGATAATACAGCTCAATGGTCAATTTTAGGCCCCAACAAAGCCCATTCAACCCCCAACGAGGTTTTCCAAAGTAGCCACATTATTTCTGCCAGATTTTTGGTATTATGCACTTCTTATTTTTATTGTGCCTACACTGAGATCCTAATCTGATGTTCCCATACTTCTTCACCTAGAAATACAAAGAAAGTCCCTAGCAGCTATGCTTTGAACACATGTAGTACATAATGTTCTTTAAAAATTATCCAGGTCTAACTGGGTACCCAAAATAAACAGGTATATATATCTGATGTGTCTCTCTGCCTACGCTTGTCTCTCAACAGAGGGGCAGTTTCCCATCCATTCTCACATGCCAACACAAGGTATTTATTGCTTGTGAGGCTTAAAGAATACAGGGATGAGCTTTTCAGAAAGCTAGACATGGAGGCTAATAATTTTGTCTGTAGAGTTTGTTCTTTAAGTGATGTGACTAGTACCTTGGATGAAAATTTTGTGACAGGGAGAGAATCCAAATTTTCTAAGGTCCATTCAAGCTTATTAATCATGAGGCTACTGTGAAATGAAACTGTGAGAACAGATCTGCTAATGCTTCTAACCTGCTTGGGAAATACTGAATCTATCTAGATTTCAACACAGAAATTCCTGGCTATCAGTAAGAAGCATATGCAAGCCATAATTCCTCCTCTACTTATCTCTAGCACCACTGTATGACAAATTTCAGTTTCCAAAGACACGCTCACAAAAATTTCCCAACCAAAATAACTATTTTAAGTTGGCAAAACAAAATATGAGACGTAAATTTAATAATTTTTCATTTTAAAACTTTAGTATTAATTCATACACACAGCTAAAGTCATATCTTAGTATATTTGCACACACTACATTATGTAGGACGGATCAAGCCTGTGAAGATCCTGCTTAAAAATAAAGCCCAGAATAGACAAGTATATCAAATTTGGCCTTTTTATTTAAGTACCTGAATACATTACCGAATTCTAGAAGTGCTAGCTGTACAGGAATGCCCACTATTAGGCCTTGTAAACAAAGATTTTGGGAAGCTTTTTGGAGTATATTCATTAATGATGCAAAATCTCAAATACGTCCTTGGCTGCATCTTTGTGCATAAAGTTGCTAGATATACTACCAAGTACTAAATATATCCAATTGTCAGCCATGAAAAAAAAACACCAACTGTGGCAGAAAATGTCTGATTGAACATACATGATGCACTGTGACTTCTAGAAGTGTGGATAGATAAGGAAGAGACTCGACTCTGTTGACATTTTTCTTTATCCATTATCTCAAACATTCTGCAGTAGAAATTACATACCTGCAATTACAATTACAACTAATTGATCTGCCATTTCCCATGTCATAATTAATGTCATGTTTTAATAGAGTTTTCATTCACCAGCTTCCCTCAAAGTATAAAAGAATAGTGCACAAAAACAACAAACTTTTATGAGGCTGTTTCAAAAACATCCCAAATGGAACATCTTGGTGCATTACAATGAACTTTTTAAATACGTTTCTATATTTTTATCTGAGCTGCAATAAAATATCATGCAAAAAAAGACTTTTCACCAAGGCATTCCTCCTTCTCTGAACATCCATAGGTGAAAAATGAAATCAATGATTCAGTGTCAAATACATTATGTTTCCTAAGGGGTTATTTAATGTACTCTTAGCAAGGATGGAAAATGATGGTTCCTAGAGAACAGATGGTAACAAGACAAAATATCAACAGACCACAGTTGTTGACTGCAATTTATGGAGTGTACAGATGTGTCAACTTAAATGCAGTGATTCTGAGGCCAATAAAAGTACTTCCTGATACCAACAGATTAATTTTTCATGACCACTTGTTACACAGCTATTACATTTTTAAAAACTAATCATTCATCTACAGAAGAAACAACAATTTTGCTTGAACATCATTACTATAAAGTGGAATTGTTGTTCTTGATGGCACAAAAAAAACAGGCATGACAGGAGTGGATAAAAGTTTGTACATCTTCCTTTCAGAATTAAATTTACTGTTTTTTTTCCATAAAGAATATTCCAAAGAAAGATGAATGCTAGCAGCCAACCCAGATTTAAAGTAATAGTATGCAATAAGAAGATCCTACTTCAAGCCAAATATGAAGCATGTTTAAAGGGTCTTTTTTTTGCCTTTAATTTAGCAGAACGAGTAACAATGCTCGTGAAGGTTGGAAGGGACTGGCTGTGCCTGAAACTCCAATCCCCGGTTATTATCCACTGCCACATTAACTAGGCAGTCTCTCCCATGCTGCTTTGTAAGATCAGAGATACACAACTGTCAAAGCCACATATCTCAGATCCTTCATCAATGAATAGGTTGAGTTCTAGATCTGATCCTTGTAATGTGAACTCCTTTTCGTCCTGTCTTACATTTAAACTTGGAGAAGTATTTTAGCGCTGGTCCCTTTCCTGCATAAGCCAAACTCAAATTTACCTAAGGACTGGTTCTTTGCTTGTCAAGATTAAGAAAGCAAAAAGCATCTCTACTTTCCAAATTCCCCTGTTCTAAAATCAAGATCCACTCTATAACAAGCACTTTACATTAATGCTAATACAAAATACCCCACTAAATAATGTTAAATTAGCTACAGAAAAGACAATAAAAAACCATTCTACACTGTATCAAATTGCAAGATAGTTTGTCAGGAGCTAAAATTTCAAAGGAGACTTCAACTCAGCTGCCATGTAGCCTTTGGGAAATAAACTGCAAAAGCATCTTGCCAGAGGCTGAACCAGCAGGAGAGCCCTGGGTGTACAGCAGCACCCAAAACAAGAGGGAGTCAGACAAAGGGCAGACAGGGGCACCCATTCCCACTGCACAACTCAGCATGCATGTGTATGAAAGCAATCTATCCTCCTCCAGAAACATGGCTGAGACATGCTGAAATCCCTCCATTTAAACAGTGTGGCATACATGAAGCAGGACAGAGACAGAAACTGAAGAGGAGCTGCAGAAATCACAATAAAACTGAAAAACATGTTTTGATTGCATTGTCTTGGCTCCATACCAATCAGCTATTTACCTCACCTAGCCCACTTCTATGTGTTTTAATTTCTCCATACTAGTTTTGTAGCTTCCTTCTTTCCAGCTTTCTTCTCCTTGTTACTTGGTACTCATTACTAAACTCATTTTTTGCATCCCTAATTCTCTCTCTTTTCCCAAGCATAATATAAATATTATGTTTAAATCGTGTCAAACATTTACAATGTTATTCCCTTGATTTATTTTTCTATCCTTTCTATTGCTTATCTTTTCTATTTTGATCAGAAGTTATTGAAAGCAGGCTCTGCCACTACCTTCCTCTGTTTTGTACTGTCTGTAGAGCAATAAGGCTCCATTCCAGTTGCCTTATAAGCGCAATCATAATAAACATTATTAATAGCAACAGTGTATTCTCTACATCAGCAACCTGGCATCACAGATTATGTACCTCCACAAAACACAGCAGTATGCACAAACTGAGAAGCTGACACCAATTTGGCCGATTCTTCTCCCTCATTGGTTTTATAGCTGTATAAACCCCACTTCAGTGGAGTTCCTCCTGATTTAAAGTAAAGCAAGCAAGAGGAGAAAGAGTCCTCTCTTTCTGGCAGACAAATGAAAGAGCTTGTAAAATGAAGCACACAAATTCAGAGGTCAGAGACAAGATAGTACAGAACAAGTTCCCTCTTAACAAAGCTCATTTTTGTACCCTTGACTTTCTTCTCCAGCTTCTTTAACCTGTGCACTTTCTGGACATAAGAGTTCTAGAAAATGAAATCCTTTAAAGAGCAAGCAATGGTGGCACAAGTCACATGGTACTACGTAGCAATCTTACTACTTTTTAAGCTAGCTCAGACAAAATTTGTGAGACTTAAGCATCAAAAGAGCAAGTTTCAAGTCATACAACCAAAATATCAATAGCACTGGCTTGGACTCATTTATTCCTTTACTATGCAGAACTAAAGAAGAGTCTCACCTACCTGAATCATATGCAAAATCCCTAGGTTCCTGTTTAATCATCAGAGGAGGGGGGAAATTTTGACTGGCTGCACTGCCAACCATAGCGTTGTGTTCATAAACTGGATCGTGGTACTCCTGCTTAAAACCTTGAGGCGGGAAAGGGATGTTTGGTTCAGACATCTGGCGCTGATATATTGGACGTCCTTCCCTTGGCATTGGAGGCAAAGGTGGGAAAGAATTGCAAGGTTCAGAGAGCTGGCGGCGAAATCTAGGACACAAGTTAGAGAGGTCATGTAAAGGACTTGAGCTACATTTCATTTCCCAAATGGTCATTATTAGTGGCTGCAACACTTTCTCAGTAACGAACATTTTGCTTACAATCATGCCAAGTGCTCCCATCAGGATCACTTGCATGGCAGAACACGAACAAGCAAAGAAACAAGAATCCCACCTATTAATACCAGCTCTAAGACCTGTTCCCACCACATCCTCTTTGCTTTCATTATCTTCTCTCAACAGAAGAGACAAACAGGAAATGCATCAGCTGCAAAACAGTAGAAAGACTGACATTCTACCACAATAACACGAAGGAGGCGTAGGTAGAGTTTTCTGCTCTTTCACAAGTGTTACCAACATATTGCTGGTACTCTAATTTATTCTTACCCATTTTACTGTTATACGAAAACCATTCCTGACCACAATAAACACATTTTGAATAGAGTATTGTCTGCTCTAACATTTGGAAACATTCCAGGGTAAAAGTCCACTGTTTTGTCCTCTCAGGGATAGTGCCACGAGAGATCTACCTAGCAAGGTTGGCACTGCACTTCAGCTGTAATGGGAAGGGAACGTCAGCATCCCAGGAAGAGGAAAGGGTACAAATTTCTGCCAAGAGAAAGAATTACCCTCCTGCCTTAACTTTTTCCGTTAGTCATTTCTACATGAAAGTAGTAATCCATACAAGCCACACTGCCATTCACTACTCCCAAATGCTCTTCAGTAGGCATAAACTCAGATAATTCAGTTTTAAATTAACTTCATTTACATGCAATGAAATGAAGAACCTGTGCTTGTTGTTTCTTCCCTAAATCCCATCTACCCTACCAAAAAGGCCTGAAATGTAATCACTTGGATGTCTGCAGGTTCAGAAGCATACAGAAGAATACAAGGATGCTATTCTCCCACCATGCCCTGATGAACCACATGAAGTCTTCTTGCAGATTACCACAGTAGTAACCACCACTGTAGTAATACTGTGTCTGCACTAACCAACAGCAGAGCAACATTCTTGCAAGAAACTGCTTACTACTCCTGTTATAGCATATTGTAAACAAAATACACTTAAAATAAAAAAAAAGTAACCTGTGCCTTTCTCTGGAAGCTTCTCACTGTCACACTGAAAAAAATGAAGACCTTTTCGTTCCTGAGTTTTCTGGACTTTGAATTTGAACCAACTTCGGTTCATGCAAGTGAAACCAGACTTTTAGAGAAAACTCTGTGAGTGAGGAACAATGAAGGGGTTTGATTGCATAAGCAATACAACCCTTGGCTATCAACTCATAGGTAGTATATGTTTCTGAAACAATTTAAGCTCTACTACCATCTGTCATAATACTGCTGTAACTTGGTCTGACAAATGTTTGCTCTCATAGTTTAATTACAAATACTGTGGAAACTACACAGATAGAAACTATTACAATGTAGTAGTGGAGACAAAATTTATTTTCGAAATGTTGCTGTAAATAATATAATTTTTGCAGCAGAAGGAGTACTGCACTGCTACATTGGGTTTTGCAATTCCACCTACACCTGCAGAAAATAAACTTAGAAACTCAAATGTATTATGAAACAGTTAGGCTGACTGGCACTGCATTCATTTCCCTCTTTTCCTTTTTTCATTAGCCAAAAAAAGAAGCAGAAATTATCATTAAGAACTGTCAAGGAGTGAATCAGAAAATTGCAACTTGAAGATAAAATAAGAAACAGGCTCACTCACAAAGCCTCAAAGGAAGTTAATAATACTTGTTGTACTGGAAGCTTTGTATGGAATCAAGCCATTTGTTTATACAAGTGGATTTGTTTCCTGTTGGTACTTGTTAGGACCACTTATCATTCATACACTCATGCTCTGTATGAAGATGTATGGGCTATATGGACTAGATACTAATGCTATCTTATGCCACCAATACATGTTCCAAAGAAATGTGCCCTGAGTTATAGATTCACATATGAATTCACATAGGTAAGTCATTTGTTTAAATCACATTTTCTAAATACACTCATTGTAGTAGCATATCACCCTGTAAATCAGGAAGATTTGAATTTCATGAAAATATAAAAAGTACATGTTTGCTTCAAACACAAGATTCAAAATAAATACGAAAATGGGGGAAAATACCTTCCACTGCAATTGTACTTTTTTAAAAAAAAGGAGAAAATTTTTTTTTTTTTTTGCTTGAGTCAGCAATTTTGGACTTCACAAGAACACGTGATGTTCTATTACAGAAGGGAAGCATTTGTGCAAAATGCCCTAAAGAACATGAATATCAAAGACAGGGGTGAGGTGGGGTTGAGTAAAGCAGAAATCTTGTAAAGAGCCTACAAAGCTCGTGCAGGGCAAGTGTTATGGGTACAGAAATTACACTAAGATGTCTACAACTATCTACAAATGCTCAAGTTAGGGCTGACATACAGGTTCAGTATTCTCTTTACAAGTTCCTTTAAAAAACAAGATTTTCTGTCATCTGAAAAATCTTACTACTGCTCTCTCCACATAACCTATTTAGCTTCTGGAGATTTCAGTCTCCTGTCAGCTTGACTTTGGTGTATATACAGAACCACATTTATCCATCATCCTGTAATCAAAACTGCTGCCTGGCTTCACTGGGGGCCTGCGTGCTTAGATCACAGTCCACAGCCGAAGAGATGATGGTGACTATGGCAGCTGAAGGGGTCTATTCAGTGTTTCTTCACCTCCAGAAGAGCTTGTAGAGAACCTTGGGTGGTATTTAAAGCTATCTCAGCAGAGCACAAAACAGCAATATTAACCTTAGCAGCCTCCTTCAGATGTGATCTGCACAAATCCCTGGAGGTAACAGCCTTTATTAGAGCAGAAGCATGCAAATCACACTCCCAACAACTGATTTTCTTTTCAAGTCTTTCTTAATTTGATAATGTTTAAAAGGTAAGTTGAGTTTCTCACCATATATGTATATATCTTTACACACCGCTGGAATTTTAAATGTTCAAGAGCAATCACACAACAGAGCAGACAAAAACAGGTTCATGCAATAAACAGCTGCATGGGACCCTCACGTTTCATGTTTTACCTGTGGTCCATAGGGAAGCTGTTGTCTTGAATGGACTGGGATGGAGGGAGATGGGTAGGGAAAACCCGGTCAGGTTTAGGAGTCTGAGCTGAGTTTGGGGAGGCATGGTGCAGCGGTGACACAGGAGTGCTGGATGGCGTCGGTGGGTTGGAGGGCCTCATTCCCACTTGTGGTTTCTGATCATAGGCACTATTAGTAAGGCAAGGGAAAAGTAAGTCAGGTTATTGCTTCAGAATAAAAACAACCAAAAAACAACATAGCATCTACATCCAGAAAAAATCCCCCCAAGTGTAACATTTATAAGCTTTTCATTACAATTAACTTATTAACTAGTATGGAGCAGAGGAATTCTCTACTTTACACTGAGAAGAGCACACAAAAAATCATGCTAGAGACAAGTGTTTCAGCACAGCATTTTCTTCTCTGGGGCAAAGAAATGTATTTTTAAAAGATTCAGTCTTACAGTGACATTCTAACAGGAAGTATACAAAAAGTAGAAGCACCTGGACCAGAGCACAAAGAGCTGTCACCGCCTGCCAAGACTTTTTTTTTTAAAGCTTGCACAAAACACAAAGTGAGACAGTAAAACAATACAGCTAGAGGGAAGGGATCTGACCTAGAAAAACAATGGTATGCTGGCTTAGCTACCCACACTAGGATGTCAGCAGCCTCTACCGACAGGGTTTTTTTACTCCTCTCTATCAAAAATAAACTGCTGGTCCCACAAATACACAGATGTTATTTTTAAAGGTGTCTCAAACCAGTAATGGACTTGAGAACACTTCGATCATCCCTCTTTCTAAACAGGAAAAATGCAGACATTAGGCATATAGTAAGCACAAGCTCGCATCATTTCCTATGTCAGGTTCTCTAGCGTCCATCAAATCCATCAGTGGATTAATTTGAGTTTTAAACCAAAATCACTCCTCTATGACTGGCAGAGGTGCCACTCTTTTTCTTTTTTTTTTTTTCCCTCTTCACATCCAGAAAGTTAAATGTAAACGCTTTAAGTGCTAACAGTTTTGGTAGTATGTCAGTAAGAAATCCTTCAGTGCTGACACTAAAGGAAAGAGTGACATGAAAATGCAACCAAAACAAAGTCAATAAAGAATGGAGAGGTAACAAGCCCTCCACCACCTATATATAAAAAAAGCTTTTAATATCTATGCCTATAAAATAAGACAACTTGCTTTTGAATAAATACCAAAGATGCAGAGCCTAATGAAATACTGTTTGGAATTGTAATCACTCATGAATATACACATGCAACATGTGCAAAACTTGTCAAATACCTAATGTGATGCTCAGACCTGCCAGTCTCTCGCCTGTTACACAGATCTCTCTATCCTAATATGCCTAATGCATTTTGAAAGTACTTTCACTACAACTTGCAGAAAACAAGACACTCCTTCCTTCTATTTCACGCTTGCACCCTGGGTTTTTAAACTCTGGCTATGTCCCACGGAGGAGGAATGGAGAATATGCATTTTGATGAAAAACACTCCTTTAAAATGATTATGTAAGTGTTTGATACAACTGTAAACAAATCCATCAGTGTTCATCAGCTAAATGCATTATCTCATCAGTCTGTTATCTGCTGAAGAGGTAAGTTTTATAAGATCTCTATTATGGTTTTATTACTCTTTAGTCATTCCTCATTCAAATCAGCAGTTCTCACTGCAAACATGCTCTTGGATTGCTTTACCTGACATTGTACAGGCACTTTTCCCCATAACTGAACTTGAATGGCTGCTCTTGACTGCAAGTGGAGCCAAGTTCCGAACATGGGCTATGGGGTTCCTTCTTGATTTTCACAGGGAGACCATGAAAAGCCACTGGAAAGAGAAAGAAAATGTAATTAAAACCCAAGTACAATATTAACAATTAGCTCTCTCAAATAAGCTAGACACTTCTAATTAAACACATAAGTAATTAAACCATTGTAATACTAAAAACAATATAGGAAATAAACATTTCAAATCTTTCTTTGGGTGTCAACTGAAAAACAGACATCAGAGATCCTATGCATTGGCTATTTTCACTTTTACTGTTTAATAGAATGATGGCCAGCATCCCATCTCATTAGCAGGAAAATAACAGCCCACTTATATTTGGCTTAACTACTGTAAATGTTGTCAGAGGCAAAATACTTCCCAGGCACCAAATGTTTCTAAGTAATATCAGTGAGGTAGCTTTTAGCTATAAATGCAATCATAGTTCACTTTAAAAAATGCCACACAAGTGACTACAAAATAAATTTCTCATATATCAGCCTCAAGTATAAGATCAGGAATCTTTTTTGTCTCACAAAATGCCTGAAAATTTGCAGTGGAACTCTTGAAAGTGGATGATTACATGTGCCTTTAATTATAAGTAACATCTGAAAAAATTTTCAGAAGAAATGGCTTCAGTAATTTTTCTTAGAAATACACAAGACAAAATCCTAGCTTCATCAAAGTCAGTAGTAGGTGTGATAGAGACACAAATTGAAAAAAAATTAATCATATTTTTTAAAAGCTAAAAAAAAATCCAGAGGGGATGTGACAGAAATTCAGCATTAATTAGAAGCACAAGTTGGTCTGTATTAATAAAAAGGCCAAAGGTAAAGACAAGGTTAACCAGCAAATTAGTTTTAGCCAGACAACTTTCCTTCTCTCATATCCAACCTTAACCAAAATTAAAGCAGAAGAAAATTCAAAGTTCACCTGACATGGACAAACCTAAGTGGCTAGGAGGACAAAGGACTAAAAGACAGATATGTAAGAGCCTGAAAACACACGTATTAAGTTTTAAATAAAATGAGGTTGAAAATAAATTTTTGAACTCTGAGATGCCTAGAATTTAGAGATCAATTTTATCACTGATTTTTGATGTTGTCACCAAACCACCATAGTTTGAACATCACATTCTAGACTGACACAGACACTTGCATCTCCATGAAAACTCAGTTCCTGACAGAGAATCTCAGCACAAAATCAGGCCATTATTATATACTGTCAAGTAGCATCTTGCCCTTTTCTCTCGCACCTGAACTTAGGAAGGACAATTTGTTACAGATTGTATATTTTCTGATACTAATGCACCTGCATACACATGCCTGTGTCCGGTGGGGAGATAAATGAAACACTGTGTAAGAAGTGAGTATCAGAATCAATAAATTCTGGCATTGTAAGATCTGGATTCCAGACTCTTGTCATGGGTTTTCTCATGGTTGGGCAATGTTCACAGAACTCATTTCCAAACAGACGCTCTCATATCCTATTATATGACGCTTCTACTACTGCCTTTCAGCTGAGAGATCTGCAACATAACACTGTTATTTTGACACATATTTTCATAAAACTTACAAGAATTCTCTCTAAAACTGCTATTCAGCTATTATATTTGGTGGATAGTAGTGAGTTATGTGGAAAGATTAGAAAGGAGAAGCAGACAGTAAAACAGGTACGCAAATGCATACTCACACCACAGTAACTTAGGAAACAGAGATGAGAAGTGATGAACATCACAAGAAAAGAATTCTTCCTGAATAAAACTGAATTTCCACTAAAAAAGGACCACATGGACTTCTTGAAAAAATATTCTCAAATATGGAAAAATATGGCAAAATACAGCCCAGTCAGCTTTCCACTGTAATCGCAAAGCAGGCTGACATCCAGTAGTTTGTTCCAGGACGTTGCTAGTGAACTTTTACTGCTGACTCTCCTTTGCATGTCTTGGTCAAATAACATACACCACACATTAAATGTGTATGGTGGGCTCCACAACTCTGGGACAGTGGTTCTGATGCAAAGGTAGGCAATCTTTTTGACTTGAATCAGAAAATTAAAACAAAAATGCAAAAAGACTCTTTTTTAAGGCCAGTATCACATATTTGCACAAAGGCCACATGCTGCTCTATTTTTTTAATCTTTTTTTTTTATTTTTACTTTGCTACTTCCTCAGAGTTAATCTGTTATGAAAAATTACTTCCCTTATTTATTTTTAAATAACGGGAGTACAGAGACTCCCACACCACAGCCCTGTGCGGAGAACTGGCTGGGTATTTCATCACAGCGCTGAGAGCCTGAACGTCTGCTAACAGGCAGTTTTCCAGCTCACTGGCACAGGCACAAGTGAAAGCAGCACATTCATTTTGTGCAATTTGCTTTACCTTCCCACATGGAGTTGGTGCATGTAAAAGGCTGTTAAGTACTAAATTATTCCTTATCAAATCACCATCATCTGGAGTCATGATCAACACTAATTAAATTACTTTCACTGAACACGGCTCCAGCCTGCTGACTCTACTGCGAGGTACGTTTTATTTTGCTTACTGTACAGTCCTAGCAAGGTACAGGGCACAGTGCTAGAAGGCATCAGTGCTGTAGTTTTAATTAGAGTTTACCTCACCTTTCTCCCAGCTTTATAAGCGAGGGTAAAGTGTATCAAATCAAGTAGGTTAACACCTTCATTTCATTTAGGGAAAGCATTACAGTCCAAAGTGATTTTATATTAGATCTTTATCTTAACTACGGCCAGAAAGATAATGTAGCTGTAAAATTTAAAGCCTTCCTCGGGCAGTCCCCTGACACAGTCACCAAGCTAAGCTTTATCTGTAACTCCTTAAGTGTACACTTTTAGAGGCAAAAAGGAAAAAAGATAGCCTGATAAAAATACTTTTTGGGGGTCTTTCTTGAAGGCTACTCAACCTTTCAAACAATCTTAAGTGTGGCTGAAGATGACAGACTTATTCCAACAATAAAATTTCAAATATTCAAAGCAATTCTTGTATCATCACTGAAAACCCTCCACCCGTCACTTTTCATTTTAGTGTGACACTCATTCTACAGTGCATCTATTAAAGCAGATTTTAAACATACATTGTTTTGCTAAACTGGATTTTATATTATGTTTTCAATCCACTTTCTTTTAAGGAGAGCAGTGTTGCTTATTTATACAATCTAATCTTAGTGCAGCATACCAAGCTACCAACACATTCAAATTAACAAAATGACATTTTAAACAACCAGCTCCTCACCACTTCTTTCTTCCTGATGGCAAATTCATTTTACTTAACCTCAGAACAGAGTCTCAACCCTATTAAAGTAAGGGCACTCTGCCTTACTAATGATCTTATTAAGAAGTGACCAAAGGCCAAGATTTCATCCCGAGTGATTACTTACAGATAACTACCTCCAAACTTGAAAGGCAAACAATCTTACAACGTGTATTTAGATGAATGGCTTCAACACCTCAGCTACTGGGGAAAGTCAAGCTTATCAGTATCAGAAAGGACTCGACCCACAGACCCTGTCTGGAGTTCCTCTGAAGCCAACACACAGATATAAGGCAAGCAGAAGGACTGCTACCATCTGTAGCAAATTCATGAAGGTATAACACATTACTGCATGCATATTTTCTTTGTATAAATATATCTATATCTGGATAGTAAAAGGGCTTGAATATTACACATAATGTGCTGTTGTACAGACCTATATTTTATACAAAGCAATGATTTCATCACGAAGTAAACTTACATAGAACGTGCAAAAACACAGGGTGAAACTTGCTACCCTTCCTTTAGCAGTTTTGTTCTCCATTGCTATCTGTCAACAGCCTAATCCCAAAACATTTTGTTCATAACAACATCCAGTTTAAGACTTAAATGAAGAATAATTTTTTTAAGAACTCTAAAATTAAAGGAGGAATTGGTTTGTCTCAGAGGAATCTGATATATGTACCTTCTAGCCTGAGAAACAGGAAAGGTACCACTTTTGTACAGACAGAACTGAATACATGAAATTGTAAGTAATTTCTCCTTCCAACAAAAAGTTATTTTATAAATTTCAAACTTCAGACACAGAACACAAAGTAAAATCTGATTTTATTTTCTGAAGAAGAATAGATTTAAACATATTTTTAAAAGCCATGAAATGGTACTGGTAATTCAATGACATTGGCTAATGACAATCTTGATTCCACTGACCAAAGAGACAAAGATGTCTTATTATCAACACTTGTAGATCAAGAGCATTTCCTATATGGCATAAAATCAATTGACAGCAGCTGATTTTATACCACACCTTGCTTGTGCTAGTGAACTCTGATGTATCCTAGGTAATATTAAATTTGTGAATGTAGTAGAATTACCTGCAGTGAAAAGGAACTGGGAAGTCACAAAAAGTCATAGCCTAAACATGCTGTTTCTGAACTGCTTTTCACATTTATGCTCTCAAATCACCCTCTAAACCTAATATTGTAAATAAACTCATTCTTATCATCCATTGGCACATTAATATGCAATGTAAGTTTTGAGAGATTTCTTGAATACATTTGCATATAGGGGATTTGATTTTTTCAACAGCAAGATGAAGAGACAGGAGATGTAAAAATACTTAAGCTAATACCAATACAACTCCAGGTGCTAGACTGACTGAGGTGACCCAAGATAGTACTTGGTAAAATTTCAACAGCAAGAAGAGAAGGCCCCTGTACTGATAAAGCCAACACTGTCACACTTTAAATCTGTCTCTCAATATACACTGAAATACAGCAGGCATTTCAGATACATCAGAGTCTCTCCAAGATTCTTTTCCAGTACATTTACCTCTGGCAAGCCCTCCCCTTCCCCCAACACACAAAAATCCATTACTAAAGGGTCTAATCTCAGCTATCAGCACAGAGTGCCTTTTATGGAGCCATTAAACCATTTCTCTTGTTTACAGTGCCTGAAGAAAGATGTGAATTATGTCTGTGACAAAGCAGGCGATAACATTTCTAAACTGCTATCAAAATGCAAACTGAAATACACTTAAGGACAGGGACCCTAATTCGTGTTTTTGCAATTTTCCTCACTCGCTATAACTTAACAGCACTCACCTGATGATTCAAACAAATTATTTATGCTGTAAGTACAACAGGTAGTCATTAATAAGAAAAAAAATTCTACTTTCAAATGAACAAATTATTGAACGGTTTGTCAAGGAGTGTAAAATGCTAGTTTACCTCTCTGGTGATAGCAATGACCCAGGTGCTCTTATCAGTAGACATTTTTAAAAAATCCAAACACTACATTGTGGGTTCATATGAGGCCTTAAATGCTCTATTTTTGCAAGAGTTACTTAATGTTCGATCCATACGTTCAGCATAGGTATTTGCATATCTGATGCCATGAGCTATAAAACTAAATTTCTAGATAACCTTCTAGTTGGAAATGCCAGGCTTTATATGTATTTTCTGAAGAGGTTTCAAAAATGTGCATTTAATTTATGAAACAACAGCTTCTGCATTTATTGATTATTTATTTCCAGATCATTATGATTTGAGCTTTAGACCTTTGTAGGAAGCTGCACTCTGAATTTCAACAACCATTTAACAGGCATCTGATCAAAGACATCTAGATGCCAAAGTGGTCCTCTTTCCATTTCATTCCACTATATATTACGATGAGAAATTTTACGGGTAACTTTGGGATGCTCAGGAGAAATTAGCAAAAGCAGGTACTCAACACAGCTGACCATTCGTTCATACTCCGGAGGTTATTGCTGCTGCAGCTGAATGTGGCATGCAGCCTAGTTTACTAACAAAAACTGAAATAAAAACATCAAGTTGGAGAAGTAATAGATGAAGAGAGATAGCAGAATGGAAAGACAGTAAAGCTGGTAACCAAGTCTTTTCAGCTAAACTGTTCCCAATGATTTTGAATTACAATCCTACACATACAGATGACTGCAACAGCTGAAGACAGAAGCATGGATGCTGCAGGCATAGACAGGATCTGCAATTGTTTTCACCCTAGTCGATCTCTTGTCTAGATAATAGGAAAAAAACTTTTGTTTCTGAGCACTACAACAGCTGCAAAAATGAGCAACACTTGAAGACTGCGGACTGATTTAAAAGTGGCTGAACAGATTACATCTACACAGACTCCACCAAGTTCTTCAACCATTTGATCTATCAAAGTCAACTCTATCAGATCTTAGCTGAGCTCCAGTCAACTGGATTTCATTTAGGTCCTGCTCTCCACCAGATATCGGAAGAAGCTGGTGACAAACTGGATATCTCACACACAGATATGTATCATCACTGTGGTTTCAGAGACTATCCTGGCAGTTTATATAAAAACTGAACATAGACAAGGGACCTGAGCTTTCACTGTCATTTCTGTCAAGTACCATTCTGAAGAAGTGCATGATCTTGATATTATTCTCCATTTTATGTTTGCATCTAGAAAACTAGAACTCCTTTAAGATGCAGAATTCAGCCCTAAGGAGAACTGGTCTCTATCTAGACTCACCAAGTGGTGACCATCCACCTGAAACAGTCTGTATGTGTGTGTTCGGATATGTGTGTGTGTGCACATTGAGTCAAATGAAAGTAAGTATACTGAATGTCCAAGCATGCCTCTGCAATGACACATTACATTGGTGAAAATATGTGTAATATAGTAGTAAAGGGCAGAGAGCTTTTTCCTCTTCCAGTGAATATGTACAACTGGGGAGGAAATGGGGAAGCATCATGCAGAAGAAAGCATCATGCATAAATGTGTGAAAATGCATGCAATAAAAAGCTAGTTCTTTCTAGCAGACTGACTCTAAGTCCACAGAAGGAAATCTCAGGATAGCTCTGCCACTCCTTGTGTCAGTGCTCTTTCCCAGAAAGCAGAACTTCATGACTGGGCACTACTTGGCAAATCTGCTATATATGATTCCATCAATTCAGTCTTTGCCTTGGCTTCAGATCAGATCCTTCCAGCCCCTACCAGCTCAATAGATAGAAACAGCATGGGACCTCATTTTTTGGAAGCTAGTTCTGAACGATGAGCCCAAGCACCAGCTTTCAAAGCCAACTGGCAAGAATAGAATACGTGGGCACGATGGATCTATTTGAGAACCTTGTTTAACAAAAAGAAAATACCAGCTTTGAAGTAATCTGTCACCTTTACTGGAAAATATGCAACTACAAATGCACTTTAATAACATTTAGAACTCGTGCTGCAAAATAAAGCAAATTGCTTATTTTCTCTTCCAGACTAAAGCATACAATTCTGTGCATGTCAATTAAAGGTCTACTTGAATACTTCATCACACAAATGCTACATAATAGTATAGTCTTTACAATCCTCAGAGGGTGGAGAGGCATAGGAGGCGGGGGGTGAAGAATAAGGCAGCCCAAAATTGTGGGATTTTGTACTCAAAGTCTACATGGACTGTTCTCAGATGACATGTCATGAGAATTAAAAAAATTGATTCTGAATTTGAATTAGGAAAAAGTAGCAAGCAGGTGAAAATGAACTGCAGCAAAAAGCTGGAATTTATTATTGTTTAGTACCACAGACTTTCAAGATGGAAAATAGCAGCACATTTTCCTACAGCTGATATTAGGAAATTCTGGACCTTAAGATCTACAGTAATGCATCCACCTTAACAAGCATTGTTTGTTAAAATAACTGTCTCTTGCTTAGGAGCAAGAGATGTTTTTTTCTTTCCTATTTTTTAAGCATTACAGATTAATGACTAAAAGACAAAAAAAGGATTAATGAAAATCAGTTTTAAATTAATTGAATCACCTGTTCATCTCTATATTATGTTAATTGTGTATGTCCACCATAATTTTTCCCTATCTTTACTATGATCTGGCATTAACATCAAGCCTTTGAGAATAGCAGCTGAGGCCAAAAAAAGGTTGAAGTAGAAAACAGAGAAGGGTTCACATCACTATCTGTAAAGCAGGTTTATATGAGGGCATTTGTACAGGTATATGCCATTTCCCTAAAGGACAGCTTATTTTACTCCTAAACATGATGTTCCTGCTCCTGTTCAGCAAAGAAATTCTTATAAATGCTTCTTTATAAAAGAAAATAAATGCCACTCTTTAAATGAACTGTGTTTTTCTAAAGCTTGCGTGCTAAGACACTAAAAGATTTTGCCAATATAGCTATTTCTGGGCAGCTAACCCAAGACTCCCCTGCCATGACAGATGCAGCCTCCCTGAGAGGTGGAGGGGTTCCCAGTTAGTGTGGGAGAGGAAGCACAATATTAGAGGTTGCACCCATACAGCTTAATAATTGGTTCACTGCTATAAATCCCCTTTTTAGTCAAGATATCCCTCATTTGCTTGTCTGTGCAGTTGCAATTTTTGAAATGCTCATTAAAGTTACTGAGGGTACACCTGCAGCTTTCTAACACTGGGAAGTGCTGAAGGCACCACTGAGATAATTCAGATATTTGTAGCCACTTGGCTTCTCATTTAAAAAGACCATGCCGGTTGAAAATTGAAGTCTACAAGTACATTCAGTAGAGCAAAAATTAAAAAGCCTGCTCAAAAGGGTAAGCCACCTGACTGAGGAGTGGGGGGAGTAACTTCCAGTAAATACCAATAAAAGATAACCTATTAAGTAAACCCGAAGATAGAGCAATTCCAAGGCAAACTTTTCTAGAGGCTGCTAGTTAACACCTAGTTAGGACACTGCAGGTCCTTTGGCCTAAATTGACACTACTAACTGGCTGAACTGCCATATGTAATTAGAACACTGTCTCTACTCTGGTACCCCCAAGCAAAAAAACATCTGGGCACTATTTTGGTTAGTTGATCCCTTTTCACCTTCACCCCAAAAGATATCCACTTGCCAAATAACAATTGTCTAGAAGGTATTTTCATACAGCAAGAGCTGCAGTTACCAACAGTTTCTTAGCCTCCAAGAGCAGCAATCTCACAGAAATGCTGTCACAGGCACTGTTTTATTCCAATTTATGTCCCCTTCCTGTAGTGCTCTCCTTCCTTTCCAGACAGTTACCTGTCCGGCTGTAGGAGACTCACAGCTGCAGGCAGTCGAGTGGAAAGTGCTTCCAGGGGGTCTCTGCCTCCCAGCAAGTACCTCCAGGGCAAAAGTGAACCTGCTGACAAATACCAGGGACACTGGATAACTCTGAGAAGAATACAAGGAAATTTGCAGAACATTGGTGGGAGGGAGAAAGGGAGGATTAAGCTAGGAGGAGTGAACTGGCTCACTTTGATGTCTGAGGGGAGTAGGTGAGGCAGGACGAAGAGCTCTCCCTCTCCCCCTGCCCCCAAAATAAACAGCGGCTTAGTGCTCTCTGGAGCAGGAAGCGGTAACCTAATAAAATTAAACCAGCTGAGTTCTGTAGCAATTGAACTAAAACACGTGGATAGCTGAAGATGATTACAGGGAGGGAAGAAAAAAAAATATCTAAAGCATTTTTAATCCCTCTATAGTGGATCTGCAACCTCCAGGACCCCACAGAGAAACAGGGCTGCTCTTCACCTGCATTAGCTTTCCCCGTTAAAATCCTGAGAGGAAATCAGGGGCATTTGTTTCTACTGTTACTGATAATGTATCTGGCTCCAAAGGCTCCCAGGCAGGGTGCAAGGAGAGGCAATCCACCTTTAGAGCTTCTGCTAAAGAGCAAGGTCTTAATGTAAGAACAAGCCTCGGAGAAAACTTAAATTGTATTCCTACCTGGGAATTATCAATAAAGTTAAATGCAAAGAGAAGAGCTGGCCACTAAATCAGGGTCTGTGTGCTTTTCTGAGGACAGGATTTCCATTTACAGCAATTTCCAAAATTTAATTTAAATTCTAAGAGGTAATGGCTAAGCACTATGTAACTTCCATTACTAAAATATCCAATAATATCCCATCATTTTACACACACATACATACACACTTTCCACTTCAGGTAAATCTGCAGTTTGAGGGTTTGGGGTCTGAATTTAATAGGTTTTCCAAAATCGGAATTATGAAGAGAACTTTGGAAATTATAACAAGTATTTTTGCTAGAAGTAACAATAAACTTTAAAATAAGCCATTTTGTATTCCTTCTATTTATTGTTTTAAAGGTATCATCAACTTGATATTTAGGGAACATGCCCACAGCAGAAAACAAACAGGAACTGATTCTGCCTCATTTCCCCTCTTACGGAAAAGTTTCAAGTTACATCAATCTAATTATTATCTTTTTATTGTTCTTTTCTGATGTATTCACACAAAGAGCTAACAGCCAGCTATAGATGAGAAGGTTACTGATCTTATACTTGCAGCTGGACAAAATGTGAATGAAACTGGATTTAATCACTGGTTCTGCCATAACCCAAACGACTGGTGTCAGAAGGTGAAGTCTAGTTTGTAGTAGCTCAGTCTTAAGAGCTCAGTATGCATCCCTATAAAAATAGGAATATACTCGTAATAAAAGAGCATCATAATAAAAAATTATCCTTAAGGATAATCATGCCTGTCTGTCAGTTTGCTACTCAAGAATATGCAAAAGCATAGAAGCTAATAAATAATGAAATGTACTACACACTGAGCGCTCTCTAGCATGAATTAAACAACCAATTCAAAAGATTATTTACAATTTGTTTTTATTCTAGCAACTCTCAATGACAGTAAGTAAAAGGACCGAAATTGCATATTGAGATGATTTTTAATTTTATTTTGCCTTTAACAATAAAATATGTATACATTCATAAAACAAGTATAAACTAACTTAGCATAGCTAATGGGATGTTTGTTTACATCTTGCGAAGAGAGAAACTGTCACCACTCTAAATACATGTGTCCTTCATGCTTCAATGTTCAATTTTCACAAATGCTCACCAGTAAGACAACTCTGACACACCTAGTTTACAGATCATTAAAGCAAGGCTGAAATATAAATCTTTAGTTCACTACCAAAAGCCACCGCAAAAACTGCAGTCTCCACTGGAAAAGGTGTGGGCCATTGAAATAAGTCAACAGTAAAATTCAGCTCACAACTTTTATCACTGATTCAACAGGGAAACAAAGAAGCCATTGTCAGAAGTGGTTAGTCTGGGAACATAAAGTCAGGACTTATTTAAGTAGGCCGATTTTCAAAGACTCTTAGCAAAGTGCTCTTTCTGGAGCCGGTGGAATTTTGACCACCTGCAACCAGGTGCTGGTTCTCAACACGGATATTTAAGGCTTCTGCTGCTACTTGAAGCATTCTTACCGTATATGAGACTTGCAGCTGAATGTACATTACCAATAAACATGCTGCATAGCACATGTTTTCTGAAGCCAAGTGTTCCTGAAGTTTTATGATTATTTTACATGTGCATACAATCAGTAAGACTGACAATTACATGGTGGGTATATTTTCTATATGCATATGTATATATGGAGATATATATGAGTGTATATATATATATATATACAGAATATGTATATATACACAGTGAGTATACACTGCGTATGCAGACTTGTATTAAACCAGTTCCCAAATCTAATCCCAAATCCTTGAAATTCTTTGTCTTTACTGAATACCAACACTTTAAAAAGTCCCTGTTGTCTCCGCTTCCCTTAGTGCTTTGGTCATGAGAAATTTTATTAACAGATGGTTAATAAGGAAACATTGCATTCAGTTTCAGCATGAAGACAGAGTATTAAAAAAGAATTAAACTGTTTATCTTTTTTAGGTATACATTAGAAGCAGAAAGGAAACAACATCTGAGCAAGAAGGATCAAATTAGGAAGACTGGGAATTGTTTTTGCACACACAATTTTTCAAATGTACTTAATGACAACTCATAATATATAAATTTAAAGACAAAAACCTGGCCAGTCAGTAACCTTCCTCTTCAGTGACTGCAGGACTCCGCAGTAAATGTCATTGCTAAAAAATATTTCACTACATTAACTTACTGGCAACCACACTTGCTGAATAAGTTCATAAACAGCCACAGGAAAAAAAGACAACCAGAAATAAAGCTGCTAATGATTCACTCTTTTCTAGCATGCATAATCCTCAGCTTATAGAATAAATAGATACGTAAGAATATATTCTTTACCAAGACAGTTCACTTCTCTATTTACCTCATCAAGGTCAAACTATAATCCAGGAACAGGGAAGAGTAATGTATTGAAGACAAGGAGAAATGAAGAATAATTGAAAGGAAAAAAAAAGAGTCCCTTCTTAGGGAAAAGACGAGCACATGCCCTGAAAAAGTAATCAGTTTTCCATTTACCAGTTTAAACTAGGTTTAGATCATCCCTAGAAAAAACACTGATGAATTCTAAAACTTAAAAAATTAGCAATCATTTGTGCATATTTATCGGATTATAAATGGCTTCACTGTGATTACTTCCTAGTACTGAAACGCACATGACCAAATCAAAACAACTTAACACCTGAAACAAGGACTATTTTTCCTCTATGCTTAGAGAGGACAGCGATATTGGTCCTACTGGACAGGAATGTGTCACAGACTCCTCAAAGCTTACTGACGTTTACAGGACTGTCACTCTCTCTTCTTTTTTTTACCTGCTATACCCGTTGAAAACTTCATGGCACTCCATGGGAGAGCCTTATGTCTATCTTCAGTTGCTGAGGTAGCAAGCAGAAGACAAAAAAATTATACAGACTAAAAACATTTGAACTAAAGAAACATATATAATAAATAGAAATGGATGGACTCAACTTGCAGACTGCCTTATTTTACATCATTCCAGAGCTCATGGATTTTCAAATCATTATTTAGACTACTACTGAAATACAAAACTCATTTTGCGAAAACACTGCATGGAAAGGAGTTCTAGGAGAATAACAGTTTTGTGTCAAAACAAACACCCTACAGTCTGCCTTATTTGGTTTCCATGTGACAATACAGCTGAAAGAAGTTTCTGCATACTTTAGCACAACTGGAACTGAAAAGATCTTATATATACACATACTTCTGATGAAATTAAGTGAACAACTACCTGTTTAAAAACTAAGTAACTGCAGTGTTAAGAAAATAATGTGACTAAAAGTTACAATGTGAGGATCACCAGTATTTCCACAGATGGGACCATCACAGAAGGAAGGAGGGGAGGCTTCCTCAGAGAGGAAATCGAAGGTTTTTTCAAAACCAAAAATTCAACATTTTGAATAAAATATGTTTAATGTTTTTGTTTTTATGTAAACAGACCTTAGGAAGTGATCTGACAGCCTTAAGAAATTACCATTTGAAAGAAAAAAGTCTACATGCTTCATCTTTGATCTAGGAGAGAGATTTATCACAGGACAGGATGACTGAAGTTTATTCATTAGCTGATAACCTCCACATGCAATCCAAGCCTTTAATCTGCAATAAAAAAGCAGCAAACGAGGATGGGGCTCTGTGGAAACTAAGTCAGCTTGGCTGAGCAAGGACAGGCTGATGGAAGGCCATAAGGGAGACAGGGGGAAAAAACCCCACAAGCCACATTGCTGGCGACCATCTACTTCACAGTGGTCTTGTACAGTTAAATGATGCATAAGGTGTCTGCTGTGTCTGCTGTCTCTGCGGATGCCCAGAAATACCCTTCCATAGGCAATAAAACTCACATGCATGCTGGGCACTATGAAAGAAAGCTTTCACACTTTAAAAGTTTTAAAAATCAGAAGTTATGTACTTGATGGGGTCTTCTAATTTGATTCACCGTGCTATTGCCACCACCAGTATTTACAGAATCGCTGAGCCACTACCACTATTACAATCCAGGACAAAGGAGAACCTGAAGTCCTTCCACCTTCAAAGCTGGAAATACAAGCAGAAATGCAAATAAACAGAAACTGCTTATTAAAATCACAAAAAAACCATGAATTCTCTACTGTTAAAATCAGAAGTCCGAGGCATTACAACCAACACTCTGCCTCTTGGTAAAACTTTTTCAATAATTAAATCTTGCAATTATGGAAAAAGACGCGACTATAGCAGATTTAAATATTTCCAAAAATACTCTAGAGGAAGAAGGAGAAAAAAAAAATCCATATTAACACAGGCTAATGCCCAGCAATGAACCACAAAATGAGCCCACAAAGTTCTCTAAAAAGACAACAATCCGTAATTTCTTTTGAATGTGAATTAGAAAAAAAAGAGAGAGAGAGAGAGAAAAGAAAGTTAACAGCTGGTAACAGTTTCAGTCCTGCTTTAAACAAAGGAAGCAAGTGCTCAGTGACACAATGAAAGAAGGGAGGCTATCTAAGGCAACTACGAAGGGAGATAAGGTGGTCAGCATCGACTCCTCAGTCTGACCTCTCCAGCTCTTACAACAGCAATTGCACCGGACTGTCTTTGTAAAATGCTTTTGAGATCTCTAGATAAGTGATCATTAAGAAAGCTGTGTATCTCACAGCACAGTGATACATGCATTTCTGTACCTACTTCAAACCAGAAACAAAGATGTTAAGCAACATGCCCAAGGTCATGCAAAGCTAAAGGCAGGAACAAACCACAAAACCCCGACTCTCACAGCCCTTAAGAAAGAATCCATCACAGTCGGGCATGCACTAAAATAAATAACTAAATCTCTCTGTATTTGACAACATCTGACCTATGGAAGGAAGTAGTTTCAAGACAAGTGGCAAGAAACAAAACACAGCTGCAGCATAGAGCCCTACCAGGGAATAGCGCAGCACCAAGAATAAGTAACAACACCTCGTAGGATATTGTTGGACTGCCTGCCGCAGCACCACACTTGCAGAGCTACACTCAAAGAAAAGGTGACTGCAGACACAGAGACTCTAAAAAATGCGAAATTTGGCGGGGGGGGGGGAACCAAAACCAAAAAACCAAAAAAAAAAAAAAAAACCAAAACAAAACAAAACACCAAACATAAAAAGACCCCAAAAAACTAACCTGAAAACACACTAGTGTGTGCAACTCGCCACACACACACGCAACCAAAATGCTACCAACTGCAATTTCTAGGACATTGTGCACTACCAAGACATAACTACCAGCTGCCTATGTAGTGAATCATCACGTTAAAAAATGTCATTTTTTTTGGTCCACTAAAATTTTCTCTGGGAGCTGCAAAATTAAACTATTCTGCATCAAAACCGAAAACAAATCCCTTAAATAGATCTCCTTTTGACTTCAGTAGGCCAGTCAGAACTTATAGTATTCTGGTGTTTTCTACTCAGTTTTAATTATGTGGGCTTTTTCCTCCAAAATATGTAAAATTAAGTGAAAATTAACCTCTATCAATTGCTCATCAGCTCTTGCTATACTAAAGCAAACAGGAAATGCTCTTCTAGGTCTGAAATTCACCTTTGAAATTTAAATCACAGAAAGAAAGAAAAAGAAAGTAAAACAAACATAGCATTTTTCACCTGGTAGTGCAAAAAAAATCATTATTTTGCATGCTGCAAACATATAAGTAAATATTAAAGCTTTTCCTCATTTAAAGTGCATTTGGAATATCCTACACCATTAGTTAAAATGACAGAAGAATACAGCTACCTGAAGCCTGTGTAAAGAATCTCTCTTTAACAGGCTTTTAAAGATTGCAAGCCAGAGCATCTAAAAAGCACATCCCTGAATAATTTAAGGCTCCTGGCATCTACATTGAAAGCACTCCTTTGCTAAAACTGGAGGAACAAAAAAGAGGTAAGAGAAAGAATAAAGGTCATGAAAGATCAGCAACAAAATAACTACTAAAAAAGTATTTTTCCTATCTTAAAAGTTTAATCAGACATGGAGGAGCACGGATTTTACAGCCAGCTCTTCCCATTTACTGTCAACAGCTGTGGTCTAACACTAACATTTACCCCTGGGCAGTGTTAAGGCTGTGATGATCTGGAAAACAACACAGGAATAAAATGAAAGAGAAGAAAACTGATCAAGAAGATGAAGTACAAGACAAATCTTCATTAATAGAAATCTAGTAACAAACAAAAAGCCAAAACCAAGAGTTTTTCATTATTTTTAAATATGTAACTGACATTTCAGGGCAAAAGAAGAAAAAGAAAAAAGAAAACTCTAAAAAAATAGATTAGTCAAAAACATATAAAAACAAAACAAAATGTGATTATGCTATGAAGACACAAGGCAATATGGTTTGGTGTAGGGTAATCCCCATTTATAACCAATTCTACCTAGGTCGAATTACAATTCAGGGTATTGTTGACAATACCAAGTTTTCTTTGCCAACTACATCCTTTAAACATCAGCAAATCCTACCTACTTCCTCTTGTGTCTGTCACAGAAACCATCCAAATAATGGGAGCAAGCAATCTTCACCTCAACAGCTATTGACTTCAAGCAAACTGAACACTTTATTCATT
Source organism: Lepidothrix coronata (assembly GCF_001604755.1). Classification (NCBI taxonomy): domain Eukaryota; kingdom Metazoa; phylum Chordata; class Aves; order Passeriformes; family Pipridae; genus Lepidothrix; species Lepidothrix coronata. Next base: position 1,714,012 of record NW_016690357.1, read on the forward strand.
TTTACTCCTGGAGTGGAAAGTCCTTGCTGTTCTACAGTATCTGAAAGCCTCGCCACTGATTACAAGCAGTTCAGGATCTGGCTCCTCCTCAGTATATGAAAATGGACTTGAAACAATAGGAAACCTTATCTGAGGAAGTTAACACAGGTCACCCTTCTCCACATATGAATACTGACTTTATACTGACAGAAGAACAGCTTAATTAAGTTTTATGAATTAGATAAGAATTTGGAAAAAGAGTCATATACAGAACTCTGATTGAAAAAAAAAGAAAAAGCATTCACCTTTTTAGGGGAAAAAGATTTTGCAGCTTTTCTTTACACAGCTTCTCATGTAATTGTTTTAAAGAAGAGTCATTAGGAAGTCACTTGAATATTCAGCAAACAGGTGAGCTGAATTGCAGAAGCAGATTCAGAATAAGGCAAAACCAACCTGCCTAACATAAAACTTTTAAGTAAATGCCTGTAAAAGTGATTCCTCACTCTTTTTGTGGACTTTATTTTGTATGAGAATGGGAATGAAAAAGTAAGAAAATTACACTAATATGCAACTCAATATTTTCCTAGTGCAACTTCAAACAACAACAAAAATAATCTTTTTCATATACATTTTTCTCCCTCAGAACTCAAGAAGTTGAGTTCTTGCAGAAAGCAGAAGGTTACAAGAAACTAAACTGTGTTCTGTTTTTCAAATTTTATCCGAACAAGGCAGTTGTTTTCTACTCTACATTCCACTCACTCTTAAGCAAAACTACAAAAAAGTACTTTCTGATAGGTATGCAAAGATTAAAAAAAATTTAATAAAAAGGTAAGAGAAGATGGGGCTTTGATGACAAAAAAGGAAGGTTTGAAAGTGCAGACATTTCTAAGATTCTTATGGTAGGAAGGACCCCTTTCCAGAAGACATAAAGGAGTAATAAAATAAATTCTACCTTAAACAGGTAAACTGAAGCTTAAAGCATTAAGGGGAAGCTTGACGTGCCGGATCCTTAGCTAATAGAAATATGCGTAATTCCAATAACGTCAATAATACCACATGAAGTTATGCTAGCTGTTGATCTCACTCATAATATCTAAAGCCTACACCTAACTATAAATACACATATTATGTTTGCTTTTTGAAAATGGATTGAAGTTTAATAGCAACTCATAATTGAAATATTCATGGTCCCAAGCTAGCTTTGAAGTTAAATCCCTGAGTGGATAAAGTGGACTGTATATCTAATCTAAACTAAATGTTTCCCTTAGTTACTAATACCAGTGCAGTTTCACTAGTTATAATCATTATTACAGAAAAAAAATGCAAAACCCACAGCACTTTAAGGGGCATTTAATCCTGCTCAGTGGTAGGACACAGCATATGATCTTGGCAGTATCAGTTCCTCCGCTACCTTCCACATCTTGCTCCAAGAGCTGACCTCTTCAAATCACCAAGCTAGTAATTTCTAGGCAAGAAAGGTTTAACCACAGCTGTCCAGTACTGCTACTGCTACCAAAGCTTCTTAAGTCTCCTTTTAATGTCATGAGTTTCAGTTTAACACCGCAGATCTGCCTCAGCTTTAAAGCCCATTTCTCAAGCAATGAATCCTGAAATAAAATGTCATTAATTTTTGCACCTGGACTGCAGATTGTAACTGTTTCACTGGAGCACTGCAGTTTTCTTTACATACTCTGCACATCAACCACAACCCTCTACCTATATCCAGCTCCATAAACAAAACTTCTGCAATGAACCACAGTTTAGTTGCCTTTGAACTACAGTGGGCTGTGACCTCCTTCACTGGTTTACACTTCTATCTTTCACCATTTTTGGCTCAATTAAATGCATCAAACACTAAATCCATGAAAGCTTGTCCATCCTTTCCCATGTATAAAAGAAAAATAAATTTAAAAAAAAAAAAAATAACCAAAACCAAAGTGCTCCTGCCAGACTGCTGCCAATAACGGGGCAAGTACCGTGCAGAGGTATGGATTATATACAGTAAGTCATTATAATGGAGTTTGAAGGCAGGTTTGGATCCTAAAGAAAACGGTCACAATTGTGCTACTTCTGCAGCAGTAATTTCCCCATGGCTTTGGTTATGTTGATCTCTGTTCCTGTTTTGCAGAGCCCACAGCTACATACCTTATAACCAAGTATACGTCTGAAACTCCATAACCTTTGCCAGAGTAGCTCACCAGGAAGCTCTCCTGACCTTTACTTAAGATAAAGAAACCAACTGAAACGAAGAAATAAATGTTCCTTTGATAATACTGTGTAAGCTGTGGCTAAGGAACTTTGAAATACAACAGCATTAATAAAATAACCATATTAGGAGTATTTCTTTATCACCAAAAGCAGTGACCAGCTTCAATGGGGCTTTTCTTTCACAGCTCACAAAGTATTTTCCAAGAATCATTGACTTGTTGTATAACGATAATTGTGGGTTAATAGAAGCCCCAACTGAACTTTGTACTGTTACACAAAGGATATATGCATGAATGACTATATTTGGGCACAATTCCCTATGGAAAATAACGTATTCAATTTTCAATTTATAGATTGTTTTGGTTTTCACATTATAATTTTTTTTTAAAGTCTTTTAAGAGAGAGGTAGGAAAAAAATCTGTTATAAAGGCAACTTTATACGTTGAAAAGTGACTATGATTTTTGGTTGGTTTATGAACATGAACTTTGAGAGAAAAATAAAAATAAATTGTTGCTGCGTGGGAATACTATCCTGCACAGCAACAATTCCAGGGGATGAAAAAAAAAGTGTGGGGGTTTTTTCCCTCACAAAATGCTGTTATGAATACTCTCAATAAATTCTTCCTAGAACAATTCCTAAGTAACTGGAAAAATAATCTAAAAGATTTATAGGAAAACTGAATTTGTTTTTTGGGTTAAAGACTATTTTAATGCAATTCTTCCTAATCTCTCTAATATTAATCTTAATGTTTCAGTACACGAATGCTGTATTTAACAGCTATCTGGTTTAGTGAACTGCAGTAATTCACTCCGATAGGATAAATTATTTAAGTTATCTAGCAAAATGGAAAAGCTCCCATGCGCTCTGCTACAATCAGCAGACACTGTTTAGAAGAGACTTCTGATGATGGAGAGAAGTCTTGCCATGAGGAATAAAAATTCACAAAGGTGCTCCAAGAAGTCTATGACCTTGTCAGATGTTTCTCATGCTATGTCCTTGCAACCACCGAAAACCGCAGAACCAAAGGTACAGCAAAGGGGAGCCAGTGCTTAACAGAACAGTAGCATTTTAGCAGGTGAAAGCAAGACTCGAGTGGCATAGGCTGATAAAAATAGGTTTAGGTCCTTGTTAAGTAGAGTAGAAAACAAAGCAAAACATTCAGCTTAATGTAACTCCTGTTTCCTCTCATTAATTCAAAGCGAAATTTTGTCTGAGCAACAAAATGCCACATGCTAAGACAACTTAAAAATGCTTCAGCAGTGGTTGTATTTGATTGATTATGTAGAGAACTGTATTTATTTGTTGATACACAAAACGTGTTGAGCAGCCTGATTGCTGCTCAGCAGAGTTGCCTCCTATGTCCCACGGTATCTGATCTGTACCGGCTCAGAATGCTCCTCTGCTCACTCTACAGACAAACAAACTCCTTCCACCTCCACAACCTGAGTTTTTCCATGCTTCCCTGGGGCTCAGGGTGGGAATGATAGGAGATAAGTTTTAGCCCCCTGCTAAAAGTTATACCTTCAGCCCAAATAACTTCTTTTGGCTGCACATCAAAATGCCACTTGCTTTATCTACTCATCACACTGATGTCACCGACCAGCAAAAGGATTGCAGATGACAAAATAAATAACAAATATGAAGACCCAAACATAAATATACAAATACATATTTTTAAGAAAGCGATGAGTCGTACTATACTTACAACTTTCAGCCTGATAGTCTGGCACAAACTGCTCATCATTGTCAGGTACCTGAGCTGAAGAAAGGAAAACAAAAAAAACAAACGAACAAACAAACAAAAAACAAGAATTAAAAGAAGCCGTTATAGCATAAATAAAGACTTGTGCTTAATTCAAAGCACTGCCAAGTTTAAAACTAGGATTTTTTTTTTCCTTGTTGAGTATGAAAATCAGGCAAGAGCATCATTTTAATATCTGATAAACCCTGGGATGAAGCTGTGCGGTGCAGTCTGAGTCCACAGCAGCCCAGGCACAGAGCAATGGGAATGGGCTGACTTGCCCTGCCTCACTCCCTGCACCAGGGTCTGGACCTACCACGCCACAGGTAAAACTCATCAGTGCTCAGTTTCAAAATATCCGAACATAAAAACAAATCTTAGTGATTAACACTTATGCTTCTTTAACCCCAAACTACCACACCTTCGGTTTACTTAAATGTGATTCCAATTGTTTGTGGTAGTCAGCCAACACAGTAGGGATTTTCTGTTATTGTTTCAAACATTCAAAACGAACTATTTTACCAGACCACAGAATTCCTGGTTCAATGACACCATTTCAGACATTAAAAAAAAAATATTTACTTAAAGCAAAAATCATCATTAATATCCATTCATCTTATGTAGGATCATTGTTGCTTTTAAGAAACTTTCATCACAAACCAGAACTATAAAATACAATCATTTCATGCTCTGCTAATGAATAATTTTGCTCCTGTGGTACCCCAGTTCCTTTTCACGGTATATCTAAGACATTAACCATCTCTCAAACGGTGTTGTAAAATCATTTAAACCATTTAAACTGAAATACCACTGAATGTATATTACAGATGAATGCATTCAAATAACTGCAGAAAATTACACTGAGAAACGGCATCCTCGGAGCAAGACTGCTTCTGCGTACATCCCGAGAGAGATCCAGCTTATCATCTCAACTTTGTCATCGTTTCCTCAACATACACACTAACAGGAATCACTACAGCAAAGCTGCATAAAATTATCTGTTTAAAAATACTTAAATTTACACAGTTCTTGTCTGAAGATAAGCAAATAATTCACATGATCTTCATTAAAAGTTAACATCTGCCATGATCTGGTTACCCAATGAGAATTGAGAGGTAAATGCTGCTTATATAATCATTTATCAAAACTGTGACTATCAAATTATTAAACACATTAAGTGATAAAATGTAACTTTTATGTCCCTCAGAGCATTTTCTAGTTTAGAAAGCGCATACTCCCCATCCTATATGTACAACAGTTATAATTTGTTTGAATTTAAAATACATATTTAACTATAATTACAGTTATTTTCAATGTGCACTACAGTACTCTTCATGGACCAGATCTCCACTCCTTACTCAGGAAATATTTCTAATGACTTAATTGGAATTTTTTTTTCCTGGTAAAGAGTTCAGAATCAGGCTCATTACACTGAAAAATTATTTGCTCTGGATTTTAAAATAAATTTAAAATCTTACTGTCTTAATTGGAGAAAGTACTCCTTAAGAACAAATGACCTTGGGAAATATGGAAACGCAGATTTGAAAAGAAGTGTAAGATAAACCCACTAAGTGTAATTAGCCTTACTGTGGAAAAAAAAGCATAGCTACTGTTGCTTTGTTGTTTGGGTTTTTAAAGAAAAAAATAACATTACAGCAAACCATCCTTTTAGGATAAATCAGTGCCTCTGAGGACGTGTGGGCTCCTCAAAGTTTGAAGCTCTATAAAACACTTATTTTACCAACCCAAATATTCCCAGTATTTTTGACACATTAAATTTCTCTTTCTTCCAGAGAAACTACAGAACTTTTACCAAAAATGAACTCAGGGAGCCCAAATATTAACACTCCACAATTTCTGACATTTCATGCAATTGACTGCATGCAAATATTTGGCATTTTCCTTACAAAAATGCCAACCATTTGACTGTCACAGAAGAATCCAATTATGAAATCAAAGTCTTCTACTTAAAAATCAGTTCATAAGGATTTCTTATATTTCCAATTGTTTTTCAAGGGTCTGTGAGTACATTCAGATTTAAAGTAATTGTATCAAGTAATTTCTTGTTTACAGAAGACACATCCCACGCAGTTTTCTTAAGCCAGCTATCATTTTCAAATGCAGCAAGGAGGCTAGTAGAACTTTAATTTTTTAACACCCACCTGCAGTTTATATATACATATATATGTATTAATCTGTGAATCTAGGATATATGAAAAAGCCCTAAAGAAAAAAAAAAAACACTCCTGTTTAAATACAAAGGCAACATTTAGTGATTGCAGCACTGGGACAGCCAATATCATATAACTTTCCATAGAGCGTACTCTGCGCACCAGACAGCTTCACCAGTGCTTTGTTCTGGTTCTATCACTTTAAATTGACTTAGTCCAGAACGAATCTGTTGTAGAGTTTTATGTATAAATATCAGTAAATAAGGTCCTTTTTGGTTTTCCCCAGCCATAGAGTAAGGAAAAAATAAAATATGTCATGGAAACCTCTATATTACTGCCATTACGCCTGATTTGCTCTTGTTTATGGAATAAACAAGAAAAATGTACTTCATTCATGGATCCCCAAAATTTATGAAGGCATATTTAATAGAGATCAAAGCACATCACTTTATCAGTACTCTGGAAACAGGTGGAGACTGCACTGTCAAAATTTAAATACAATATGAACATAGCCTTAAAAGCCTCTTTTAGAGAAAGGAACACAGCAAGTTAAGAAGTATTTAAAACCCTGCCAACTATAAACAAAACAAATAACAACATCCAAAATGTTCAACCCAGGAACATGCATTTCTACTGGAATCTAATTTTAGTAGCATCAGTACCTTAGAAATGAGCCCAAAAGGCTATAGGGAGAAATTAAAAGGATCTGCTAGTGGAAATGAAAACGCAAATTATTCCTCATTTAATCCGATATTATTTTTAAACTAGCAAAACTGAAACTTGCACATGATCATGCTGCTGAAATGCAAGCAATCATCCTCATACAGATTCCTTCCACCAGCACCTTGCTGTGAGAGGGCAAATCATTGGGATACATCATCCCATTACTCAAGTAGAAGAGGGTTTTTGTACCTGGAGTTTGAATAATTACAGGCAGACTTTGTAGCAAATTAAATAGACTAGTAAAGACCCTTCAACATGAATGTCTGAAAGGAAAATGTACTTGCAGTGTTGCAACTGTCTGCACATTTATATACATATGCCATTCATTTCCTCTTTTATTCACAAATACTGCAACTCAGCAAGCTTGCCATAAAATCTTCATTGGTCTTCTGTTAACATACACAAGACACAGTGCATAAATCACTAAAACTTTTTTTTTTTTTTACTTTGCCATTCAGAGGAAAATTGAAAAAGATATCTGAAATGATCACCTAACCGAATGAGAATATTTCCCTGAGCTACTTAATTATGGGGGTTTGAGAAGGCAAGTGTATTCCAAAAGACTAATAAAAGGTTTTGAAAGATATTAAGCATGTGGCTTTTACTGCTAATAGCAGAAGCAGCTACATCAGTTCATTCCACATTCAGAGCCATCAAGCCTCACACTCCTGAAGCAGACATCTGCAGCATAAACTATCCGACTCAGCCTAGAATATTACCAAAAGTTTTCTTTTTCTTCTAACTATAACTATAAGGTCTCAAGAGGATTTGGGAAGTGTACAGAAATGTTAATGATGATCTTGAGATGTTATCAGTCTAGGTTTTACAGTTTCACTACCTACTAAGTTAAAATCAGTTTGCCAAATGCAAACATTCACAGCACAAAAACACTTAATACTTGTTTGTAGTTTTTAGAGCTTTAAACAATCTTTGAAAAGCTGAACTGACAGATCATTTTGCAAATGGAAAGCAATTTTGTGGGGAAAAAAAAAGTTTAAAACTAGGGCCTGTTAGCTTGCTTTCATTGCAAGTAAACAAAAAGTTCCCATTAACAACCATCCAGGACAAAAGGAGTTAATATTTAATTAAAACCAGCTCTATCCACTGTAACAATGACCTGGAGCCAAACAAGGCAGAAGATGTATGAGTCATTCTTTCTGCCAGTGAATGAGACAGCTGATCTCCGAAGCAATTCCTCAAGACAAGCAGTCAGAACTGGAGTTCTGCCTCCATTCACAAAAACACAGTCCAGCATGAACCATGTGGCCCCAACCACAAGCTTTTCATGTCACACCCTTCCAGAGAGCTACAGCAAAGTAAACTTGAACTTTAGGCATAAACACACTGATTTCACTGCTTTGTCTCAAGATGCAGCACAGACCTGCTGAGGAACATTATAAATGAAAAGTTAAGCAAACTATAAAGGGCTTAAATTTAACTCTTCCTACTCCCAGTCAAAAACTGCTTCCAAAAGCTGAGCTGCATTCCAGGGAAAGGTGTTCCTGTTAAAAAAAAAAAAAACGGAAACGTTCCAGAAAAACAAGAAGCTGCAAATGCTTCACTTAAAACTTTATTTTGGGTAGCAGAACACTTCCTGCGGTACTGTGTGCTCTGACCTCATGCTTCACTTTTAGAGCTAAGAGCAATTAGTTTTAAAATATCCATCAGTTATTCAAAGTGGTAAAAGAAATTGAAATTGACAGGAAATTCTATAGGAACAGTAGTATTTTGGCTTCAGCTAAAATAAGACTTCAGGCCTCAACAGTAATGGGTCTATTGAGTTTTCTTTGATTCATTGTCAAGTCTGAATATCTGAAAGATTGGCTAAATTGTAACTAATTCCTGAAAGAGCTGGGGGGGTGGGGGGCGTTAGTTGGTAGTTGTTCTTTTTCCACGGGAACAACTGTCTCTAACAAAGAAGCATTCAGAAAGCAAAACAGTGACAAATTTCAAGATGGTAAAAAATATTATTTCCCATAAGCACTGGATTTGCTGTCAAAACAAGCCAAAACCCTTTTTACATAATGTGAGATGCTCTGACTAATAAACTTAAATGCAGTTCAAAACTAGCTCCAGATCTCAAAATTCTTCCTTATGTGAATAATCCCTAGGAATATGAAGATGGGTTTGCAGAATCTGCTCTTCATTTGCTGCTATACTAAAAATGAGGAAAAAAGTTAGCTTACAAGGAGCACTCGCATTTAACATTTCGCTACACGCCTCATGGTTAGCAAACTCCACTATGCCTTTGAAAATTATTATTTTGAGTAAAAGTTATTTACTTTTCCAGCAAACAAGAAAAACATTACTACTTTCAAACTATTACTTCTTGCAGACTTAAGACTTGTAGATTTTTGGTGGATTTACTTCTTTGGGTTTTTGTTGGTTTTTTTTTTTAAATAATAGCCCCTTCCCTCCCATTTTGCCTAATTTAACTCTTCTCCTTTTTTGCACAGATATTTAAGATCACAAGTTATGAGTATTAGAAAACTAAATCTGTCAGATCACTAGAATCCACTAAAAAAAAAAAAAAGAAAAAAGAAGACATTCTCTGTACTATAAACTAAAAGTCTTTTCACTGCTTTTAAGAGTGTTTGTCCTCATTAGACAGATTTCAGCCATGAAGATATTATCATTTTTTTACTATTATTACTACTATAAAAATTGATAAAAGTAGATAATTCTTGAATATGGCGACATAGAATTTGCCTTACACTCCGTAAATTTTACAACTTTTTGGGAGAAAAAAATCTAGTTAGCCGGATTAAACAAAGCCACTCTAACTAGAGTACTATTTGAAGATCTAGTACTTTTATTAAAAACAATCCTTTAAGAACTAGAAGCTACTTACTTTCATACCTCCTCATTTAAGAAATAAACTACAAGCCAACGCTTGCTTAGACATCACTGCGACACTGGTGGGACCTTCAGGTTAGGAAAGCAGAGGGCAGAAATTTCTTTTCTAAAGTTCATGCCGAAGTTGGGTGCTAATTTTTTGAGAAAAATTACTTACTTTCAGATACTAAAAACTGGGTTCTGAATACTAGTAGCTTGTAGAAGCCAACCACTCAATGTAGCTGAGCCACAGTAGAGTCATGAACCCGTCACCTGTAGCTATTATTTCAAACCACTTTCTGTTCACTTAATATTTTGGGTTTTTTTCCAAATCACTCAAAGAGCATTGTATTTTATTTTTCAGTATATTACCATCTGAGAAGCTTCTTATCTATTGCTCTAAGAAGTAGATCTAGTACATATATTATTTGTGTTTGCTTGGGATGCCTTTTATGTATTTTTAACGAGCTGTAGGAGAAATTAGTATCTGAGTAATTTTAAATAAAAATCTGGGTTTTGGTAATCTATTATTCCCCAAAAACAAATGCTCTCCCCATAGAAAGGAGACACTCACTCACTAAGAATTTGTTCTCTCTTCATTTTATTCCACAGTAAGAAGTAAGAGCTACCATGATAACATTAGATTAATATTTGAACCATTTCTTTCAAAGCACTGAACAATTGTTATCTGTCAGAACCAGTCTGATTCCAAATATATAGAATTAATAAAGTCATTTTACAGCACTATCATGACAAAAAGTTGCCACTAAGTTATTTAAATATAAAAGAAAAGATACCTGAATAATATTTGTCTTAGTTAGCAATAGGTAACTTTAACTATTTCAAGGTTGAGCACTGACGAAATTATTAAAGGCTTCCCATTTTCAATTTCTGGCATCAGAAAACAGTTATACTCTATCTTCTGTCTTGCATAACAATTGACACAAGGGAACCTTATTCGGAGTAAGTTTTACATCGAAATAATTTAGATTCTTTCTTACATATATAATACTGCACAGAGTAAGAACCAAAACTCATTTCCATAAAAATCTAGTATGCAGCTAGTGGAATACATTTGTAAGCTTTCTGTAAGTAGTATTCAGCTTGTTAATTATGTAGTAATAAAATATTAAAGAGGTTACTGAATTGTTTACATTTGGATTAATTCTTTAATACATGTGAACCACTCACCATTTCCAACAGGAAAAGAATACATTTCTGTTTATTTGTTTACCACCAACTTGTCACAGGTGACACTAACTGTAAAAATCTCCAGGTAAAAATGTATGATGTGGTAAGGATAGCTCAAGGAAGAGCAAACAAAAAAAATTCTCCAGCGTTATATTTGTGTGTCATAAAATGCAACTCACTTTCTTCTCCTAACTAATAAGTAGATTTTTGACCTGGTTACTCCCCAGTGGGGATCTGAACTCGTGGGAGAAACCTGGTCAGCTGCCACTGCTTTTCTTAAAAAGGGTCAAGATGTTTTAAAATTTCATGGTCATTTCCCTGGCTCCAGAGCTTCATGAAAAGAAATATGTAAACACTACTGATGCTGCCAAATTGGCAGACTTCTAGCCTATAAAGGTCCAGAAGAACATAAATGGACACATCTAGCAATGGGTAAACAAGTCTGATTTCAAAATCTGTTTCCTGGCTAAGCTCATCCATGTAGACATTTGAGCACAGCTACAATATCCTCAAACACTAGTACATTATAAAGACTACTGAAAGTTGTTTAGGGTGGGGGTTTTTTTATTAAAACTTTGGGATCAAGTTAACAGCTCAATACTTGATGCTCTCAACTTTTTATTTCAGTTTTACTTTAGCCCGTAGGAAAGCTGTGCAAAGTTTGTGTTTTATGAAACAGTTAAAACCACGGCTTGGCCCGAAACACAGGGATTTCTTAAAGTATTTCTAGGACACTGGAAAACCTGTAATATTTAGCTATAACATACTATAGATAAATAACATTATTTAGCTTTATTATCCTCTGCTAGGCAAAAAATCAACTTTTTTTTTCATTTCTTAAATATTTACTGGATCATTTTATTTACCTTTAAGAAGGTTCCTCAACCTAGCTGACACAGGACTAGACACCTTTCTCTCTCAGAACCAATCTAAATTTATTCAGTGAAATACACTCTGACAAAGAGGTAAAAATGCTCTCGAACAATTCATTCTAATCAAAAAGAAGCAATGCTTCTAGAGTAAAAATTGCAATTATATTAATATATATGTATCTACAGAAATCATTAGTTTTAAATTCTGTATTATTTTTAAATTTCCATTATTATCTGCACATGCATTATGAATATGCCTGTATTTTTCTAACTTATGATCAAAGAATATAATTTTTTCAGAAACAAAACCATCCATGCCAATGAAAAAATCAAAGTTAACTTCTCCAAATAAAAATAGTATCTTTTGAGTAGTATTTTAACATAATTCTAGCTTGCTAGAATGAATGAGATAATACCACATAAAGAGTTCCTTAGGAAAATTACCACAGGGAGACAGCTACAGTTGTATCTGTTCATTATACTACAAAAATTATCTTAGTACAGGACATCCTGTTTTCAATTATTAGGAAAGAATCATGTTAATTCATAAAAATATATCCTCTGTTCCATTAATTTAAGGAGGGCTTTCTGATTATATACAGAATAACCATATACTAAAAATAATGCTATGAGAATAAAAATGTCATCAAAATAAACAATACCCCACAACTTACTTATAGCTAAAGAACTTGACTAACTATATATAAAGCTGTTAAAACAGAATCAGTATGTAGGCAAGTAGTCATCAGCAATATTTCCCCCTTTCTATGTAAACCAACAGCAAACATTTCACCTCAACATCCCTCCTTTCAAAAAAAAAAAAACCCAACAAAACCAGAACATCTCTTCTATAAACAGTTGTGCACAGTCCTGTACATGATAAAAATTAAACATATGTGAATACTCACATTCATTTGAATTGGGACAAATTTAGAGAGATTTTTTTAACTTTCATCAAATTCATGTCTTTTTCAGATGCAGAAGTTTACATATAAATGTCGACCAGAAATATTAAGAACAGGCAATGCACAAAAATCTTGATGCTTGATATAAACAGTATTGTAAATATCGAAGTAAAAAAAATCAGAAAATATTGCTGAAAAGAACAAATAGATTTCAACTAGCACAAAGCTATCTTGCAACTTGTTAAAGTTCTCTTAATGCAGCAGCACATTTTTGTTATTGTTAAATGAATCTCTCAGCAACTACTCTAAATTCAGATTTGTACATTATTGTTCTTAAACATTCTCTCTTCATTAGAATGTGCTGTGCAAGATTATTTGAAATACTAAAAGAACATGCATGTGTAAAACACACCAATGTTAGTTTTCTAATCACCCAGTACACAATCTCACAACTACAAATACGAAGACAAAAATCACATGCAAAATAGGTAAAGGTTTCTAGGAAAAAAAAAAAAAAGAGAAAATAAAGAAAAAGGTACTGTTTAAGTACTTCATACACACCTAATGTTCTGTGTTGTGAACAAGGTGGAAAGAAGACACTTGCACTTAAATCTTGAAGCATCCCGTCCCGATGAACCCAGAGAAACTAATTTCTGCCATCAGAAAAGTACTCCACCAGAACACCAAATAATTATATGTGCTGCTGAAAAGGAAACAGCAAGCCCAGTTCTGGCTGTATGTAGTCTCTCGAGGTACAATAATATAAACCTGATCAATTGCAATTAAAATCTGAACAGAGGCTTAGAACTTGAAGTCTTGGTGCATTAGTTCTTGCCAAAAGCAGATGTGATTGTGAGCTGGAAGCAATTTCTCCTGGTAATTTGTGATGACACTGGGTAGAGCAGCCCCAGAGTCCCCAAAGACAAACTCATCAGAGGCTCTAATGTATGCATGACACATGAGGTGGCTCTTTTAGAGCTCAATTAATTGGGCTGAACATTAAGACAGCAAGTTCAGGACTTTTTTTTTCCCCTCCAGAATTGTTTTTCCTCTTTTTAAAAGCAGTTTTTTCCCTTACCTTCAGCAAGCCATGTCTCCTGTAATTGGCTGAGATCTTGAAAGAGTTCTGCAAAAACATAAAGACACAGATAAAAGACTCATACCTTTAATCTTTTCATAAGATTAAAATATGTTCAAAAATATATTTTTCCCTAAGAACAATATACATGCATCCTATTTTGGCAGTCAAATGTATAGACAAAGTAGGTATTTTGGGGCATCGGTTAATGATTTTTCTATACCTATAAATAAAAAAAACCAGGCACTTACTGTATTGTCAACTCTTGAAATAATAACTAGAACCTTAACGAAGCTCTGTAGTATAAAAGGCTCACTCAGCAATACATAGAAAAGTTAAAAATTATAATCTTTCTTACAGGTGAGCTATTTCTCCTTATACAATTCAGGCCTCCTCCTGCAATATCTGCCCCAGATAAAGCTTACTCAGACTTCAGAAGTTCTGCCTGAGCAATAATTGAGTATTTTTAATAGTAGGGTCATATCTATCATATAAAGATTCTGAAGCCACAACCTGAGATGCAGCAACAGCAAACAGAAATGGGAAATCTTTTGTACTTCCCCTTATGTTTTACTTCATATGACAAGAAAATCACCACTATTTCCTCTATGCTGTACTCACTGTACTTCTTTAAAGTTAAAACCACTTTCTTCATAGACTTGAGTTTTGTAGCAGTTTATCTTCTTTTGCAATTCACTGAAATCAGTTGCTTACAATGGGTGTAAACCAGAGCAGCATTCGGCTTACTTGGAAACCTCAGAAACTCAGTTATGAAAATTCTGTTTACTAAGACTAAGTAGGATATTTGAACTAACAAATGGTTTATTTTTAATTTACTGTATTTTGAGAGAGACTTCCTCTCTTATGAATGCTGACAGATAACTATTTACATAAACTTAAATGACAGAGGCTATTCATTTATCCTGTGGACTGATACCTCACGTTCACATTGGGAAATGACTTAACTGAAAATCAGAAAGTTGCTTTCCTTTCAATCTACTTTCCCAGGCAAGTAGGGATTTTGAAAAGTTTATCAATGTGTCCTGAACCTGATAAGATTTATATAGGGGTAAGTTATAGGCTCCTACATGCCTTCCTGTATGTCTCACGTACTCACAGGGGTGTAGGTGTAGCACATATACAGACCTGGTAACCTAAAGAAGTGTTAACAGCTATTACTAGCCCATAGTCCTCAAGCTACAAACATGAGTGACTACTGATGGGACTAAGTTATAAATTTTTGGCCCTACAAAACTTTCTCAATTCTAGGCTTCAGTAACCGAAATTCCCTGGATTTTTAACCCTATTAGTGTTGTACAACAACAGAAACAGCCCAGCAGACACCAGAAGCCTGACCCCTAGCTCTACAGCAAGCTAGAATGAAAATCAACAGTCTCCACATCCACATTCTCTCACTCCTGCTACCACCAGTGAAGACATACCAGTGAAAAGGATGTTAAAAGACAGGAGGAATGAAAAAAGCCTTAAATCTCAAGAGGTCTGATGGTGAAAAAGCCAGGTGCCATGACTTGTGTCAGAGGCTGCGAAGTCTTGGCCTCAGTGCACGACACCTGTGTGCCACATGTGCACAAAACCCAACAGGGTAAGTCAAGCAAAGAGTATCAACTTTATCAATTTGCTGTCTTTGCCAGTTTGTTTTGCAGTAATAAAGGCAGTTTTCTTGTCCAGTTTATTCAGATTGATCTACATATATTTATCTCAAAAATAAATAAATAAATAGCTCTCAAAAAGCTTCTCTGCATTAGTAAGAAAGGGAGAAGGGGGGAGGGAAGAGGGGGAATGACAAGCCCTCACCTTCTGAGTCATGAGCCAGGTCTCTGTTAATGAATTTTCTTTTCCTGACATTTGTCGGTCTCTCATTACAGTTTCTCCCACGCGGATTCTATAAACAGGAAAGATCAGTTACTTTAGAAATTGAAGGTTTGGGTTTTGGTTGGTTTGGTGTGGGGTTTTTTTAATTTAATCAAGGATACTCAAAGTTGGCATAAATTCTTTACATTTTCAAACAGGGAAATGATTGTCTTGCAGCTTTAAATTTCTAACAAAAGATATTGCTGAGCACCCTAACATCCTCCAAAAGAGTCCTGTGGCCAAATGCAAAACATTTTTATCTATCTATGTAGACATCTATTTGTACAGATACACATATAATGTGCTCAAGCAGCAACACAATACCAATCGTGTATTTTTAGCATCTAAAGTATACAAACCTACACAATAGCCCATAAATCCCTTCTGAGTAAGCTATGCAGAAGAACCCAGATATGAAATTAAAATAGACTGCTTTGTTTTCCTGTGTTACTTATAAAATTGTTTGCAAAGTCCTGAAAGAAAATAAAAGGAGAAAAAAAAAGGTTAATGTTTGCCTCAACTTCATTCTTCTGAACGTTGCAGGCAAACACAGCCAGAAACTTTGAATGCAGCTGCTGCTGCTCTCTCCTCTCATCCGCTAATCATGTGCATGATTTTTTAATCATCCCAAAACTGTCTTTAAAAGAACACGATGCTTTATTGCAATAACTAAGAAGATAGGCTCATCTTGCAGGCAAAGCTCCCAGATGAAGAGTCGCCCCTACAGCGGTAACAAAGCAGAGACTGTGTCTGTAAAACTCCCCCACAGAAATAAGTCGGAGTCAAGTTTATAAACACCAACTTTGAACTGATCACTCACATTGGTGACCACGTAAGGCACTTGCTGGTCATAAAATCCATCCATTCTGCAGCTCTTCCACGACTCTTAGCTCTGTGTTTTATTTACTGGGCATTTGATCTGGAGATTTCCTCGGGATCTGGACTCCAATAAGCCTAGAGGGGAATACAAGATGGCTTTTAGATTTAAAAAAAAAAAAAAAAAAAAAAAAAAAAAAAAAGGCAGCAGCATGAATGAACTGCTTGCATTTGCATAGCTAATTAACCTCAAAGAGTCCCATTCATAAAAACAACCCTCCCTTCTCTGCCTTCACCTGGGTTACGCGCTCCTGCCAGCGAAACGCGGAGCAAAAGAACTGCGAGGCGGCGGCGAGCGGGGCGAGGGGCAGGGGTTTATTTACACTGCCCGCCGTGCCCGCGGGCGATCCGCGCCACCGGCAGCCCCCGCGCTGGCGAACGTGTGCTCAACTCGTAATGGCGAACGCGGGGCTCGCCGCGCACCTCGCGGCGGCGGCGCCCGGCAGCTGCAGCCACGCACACACACACACAGACACACACACACCACACACGCCCCCCCCCGCCCCACGCACCCAGCCACCTTCTCCCCCAGGATCGCTCCCGCAGCCCGCGGCCGCCGCGCAGTCCTGCGGGGCGGGCGGGCAAAGTTGCGGGGGGAAGAACCCACCTGAAGGCCACGCGCGGCGATCGGTTGCAAAAAAATTCCCTCCAAATTTAATAAAAACATTAATTATTCCCCGGCACTTCCCCCTTGGAAGCCGCGAGCGCCACTGACAGAGCTCAATCCCGTGGTTTTTCCTCTCCTCCTCCTCCAGGGGCCCCCGAGCCGCGCCGGCGGATCCCCGCCGCCCATTGGCTCCCCGCGCCCCCCGCCGGATCGCCGGATCGCCGCGCGCCCGCCCGCCCCGGCCCCGGCCCCGGCCCCGCCGCCCCCGGCCCGGCCCCGCCAGCGCCGGGGGCCAGGCTCCGCGCTCCCCTCTGACCCTCCGCCGGCGGCGGGGGAAGGGCTCGGAAGTCCACACTCGGATGCCCGGCGGTGTCTTGGGATCCTGCCGCGGGAACACCGTGTCCCCCACACACCCCCGCGTGGCAAGGCAACCTCCTCCATTCACAAAAAATTTATTTTAAAAAAGTTTCGCTTCTCTGACTCTGCTAAGCGAAGCACACCCCCCACGCACACGCGCGCCCTTTCTGATGGCAGAGCTGCCCCGCAAAGTGCTGCGGGCGCCCGGCGGTGAGGAGGAGGTGAGCGCGGCCACAGAGACTTCGCAGCGCTCTGCCCGGACCTGGTGGCACCCCCGGGCTCGTGGTTGTTCTGGGTTTGCTTTTTTGTTGGGGGTTTTTGGTTAGCGGGTTTTGTTTTGTTCTGGGATTTTTTTTGTTTTGTTTTGGTTTTGGGGGGGTTGTTTGTTTGTTTTGTTTTGTTTTGCGGGTTCTTTGGTTTCTTTTTTAGTTGAATCGTAGAAAGCAATTTCTATTTCCACTAGGATGACATAATTTCTAGGTTTTGTGGACAGAATGTGGTAGCACCCAGACACAGTCTGGGGGACTTTTAGGTGCAGTGATGCCAGGACCTACCCAGCTCAGGATTTCTGAGGACTTCTCTAAGAAACTGTTCTTTGGACAGAGTGGCTGTTGGCTGTGTCCAAAATCTCTCCCCTTTCTGAACTGCCAAAATGCACCAAACAGATTGTGTGGTTTCATAAGAGCTACATTTGTCCTCTCTTTGAGTAGTGAATTCCAGGTATCACAGGAATCAGGTGGTAAATTCAGGTATTCATGAGGCTGTCTTGCTGTGAGATACAACGTTTCAGATTTCTATGATCTGATATAGTTCAGCAATTAACAAGTAGAGCCTCAAGTGATCAAGTCCTAGTTCACTCTCAGCACTTTCTGAGGACTCTCTTTATAGCTAAGGGTACAAAGGCAACTAAAGAAACCTGCTTTTGTATGATTCGCCTGTGGTGGTTATATACAGTTACTTCCTCTGTATTAATTTGTTTTGAAAATTGCAGTTGTTTCATTATACTCTATTCTAGAGCATATTACTTTCTGCCACAATGTTTTGATTCTCCTCCTTTCTGCTTTCACTATTCATACTCACTTGACACTTGTGCTGTCCAGCCAAGGAAGAGGGAAGCACAATGTCCTCACTACTTCTATGTTTCCAATACTGCTTTTTCAGGGAAAATGTCCACCACCAGCAGCTTGTTTTCTGTGTTCTTTTTCCTTCTGATTTCAAACACCCATCCTAGCACACCTGTAATTACAAGAGAGTAACGATATTCTAAACATTGTATAAATGTATGATTTTATTGTGTTCTTGGCCAAGCATCTGAGTTGCTGTTCCCGTAAGCCACTTTTGTGATAAAATAGAAAAATTAAATTCTACCAAATACTCCAGTATAAATGATGTTTGCTGGATAATCATAGAATGGTTTGAGTTGGAAGGGTTGTTAAAGATCATGCAGTTCCACCCCCCCGCCATGGGCATCTCTCACTAGATCCGGTTACTCAAAGCTGCATCCAACCTGGCCTTGAACACTGCCAGGAATGGGGCATCCATAAGTTCTCTAATGAGACCATGATTTTCTTACTTATACCCATATCCATACTAGAGCAGCTGCTGAGCTTGTGGGAACACTGTGGCTGCAGATATTACCCCTCCAGTTGTCCATCCCACCCCACTGGATGGATGTCTGAGCCACCCATCAACCAGCTCCCAAAGCACTAGACTTTACCACATATTCTTCTAAACCAAAATCGGTGGTTTCTTATCTTCAACAGTGCACTAAAAATTGTTGGTGTGTTAGTCAGACAAGCCGATTTAACCAATGTCAACTGAAGTTTCCAGTTACCTCAGAGCCATCACATATTAGGTGTCACCTGTGAAATTTGCACTGCTGGATCCCATCTTGCACTTCCCTACACCACAACCTGCACCTCACAAAGTCTGGCACAGCACAGTGGCCACCTTCCAGCACACCCCCCCCTCCATGTGCACAGGTTTGGCATCCTGCTTTACGGAGCTGTAGGAGGTCTGGGTTGAGCTATAACTCTAAGAGAAGCTGTACAATAAATGCGTCCTGGCAGGAGAAACACTCTAATGCTTGCTGTTTCTCTTCATGCCACACATCTCTTCCCTGTCACACATGCCAGGGAGGAAAGGAAGAGTAAAGCTATTTTGAAGCCCCCTTTGTCCTCATCTTTATTCATCCACTCTGCTGAGTGATACTCAGGAAAACTTCATTAACTATTAAGAGGAAGATGCTGTAGATGAAGTTCTGTGTGCTGAATGCAGTGTTGTACCATCACCAATCATAGCTGTCTTATATGTAAACTGGTGGGGCCATAGTAATTATTGTGTAATTTCGCATGTTTGTTCGAAATTCTTACCCTTAGTTAATTTTTTTAAATAAAAGCTGTATGTTTTAATTACTCTTTTTAGAAAGCAGTACTCTTAAATATCTTCTTATTAAAAAAAATAATCCTTTTAGAAAATGAAAAATTAACCTCAGAATCACTTTAATTTTTAGTTGAAAAGACGAAACAGTTTTTTACCAGATCGAGGATATTCTGAAAAAAATGTGCTGAATTTATTTTACTATAAAAACTCGCTTTAAAAAATCAACTTTTCTAATGATACTGCTTTATAAGCAAGTTACTTGTTTCCTTTTAAAAACAGACATGTTCAACTGTACTATAAAGCTTCACTATATATCGAAAATTATATAATATTTCCATTGCTTAATGGCAATATACACTTCACACACTTTTCTAAAAGAGGACAATGAAATATGTATTTCTTGCTCAATTTCACACATTGTGGAACTACAGATAATTGCTGTAACATAAAACATAAAGTAAATCCAGACGGAGCAAAGAGAAGATTTGATAAACACTGTTTTTTCCTAGAAAATGTGAGAAAATTTAACCATGTTTCCAAATAAAGAAATAAACCATTATAATCCAGTATGATAAAATCTAAGTTCAGTATGAAAAAAAGGAATAAAAAATAAAGAATATGAACTGACTTGATAATAAGACAGAGAAATACATTCAAAAATAGTTTATGCTGAAAAAATAAACCTTTTGAACACCTTCCTAAAATTATGCTTATACCAAAGAAAATCTTTCAGAGAAAGGATAGTCACAATTGAAACATAATAGCTAGGTAAATTTCAAAACAACATTAAGTTAAAAAAATCATACTTGTTTCTCTGAAATTGTTTAGCTTTTCCATCCTTCCAGGCATTTCCCCAGAAAACTTTGATCTACTTATGGACCTGATAGACAACAAAAGATATGCCCTCCATCCAAACAACTGTTGAGCAGCAACTTTTAAAACATAGTCTATAGCAGACTCAATGAAGTAACAACATAGTAGGTGGCTGACTACAGCAAATCCATGAAAACCTGATGAGATTTCTCTCTGGTAAATTAACCCTTGACCACATTTTAACCTCCTGATGCTGACTCTTTCAGCAGGTTAACAGTGCTTGTTTTATCATGATGCTAGTGGCATACAACAAAGTAGTATATAACAGCAAAATTAAAAAGAAAAAAAAAGAAATTGATAGGGCAGATACTTGCCCAACAGCGTGGCTTTTTCTAAAGCCTGTGATTCAAATGCAGCATCAAGGACTAAACCTTAAATCAAGAAAAAGGAAAGTAACAGTAGGAAGAAAACACATGGTGATTATATTCATATGCTAAACTATCAGATGTGGAATTAAAAGTACATGTAAACAAGTATCTTCAAAGAAAAAAGGAAAGAAAATAAAGAAGTAATCCCAGTTTGACTGCATGAATTAATAGAACATTACATACAGCATTGCACAAACCTAGAGGCCTCCATAAGCAACTGCATTTAAATGTCCGTTTACCTGATAATAAAATGCAGGATAATTTTCAGTAAACATTTATCTACTAGAAAGTTATGCTAGATAGGAAAACTAAAATTAAGGTATTTCACAATCAGTGCATGAAAACAAAAGCCCAAACAAACCTTCTGTTGCAACATGTGCCAACCATATCCTGGGCTGTGCCAAAAGAGGTATGATCAACAGATTGAGGGAGATCCTCTATCTCTACTCAGTTCTCTGGAGGCCTCACCTGGAGTACTGCATCCAGTTCTGGGGCCCACAACATAAAAAGGACATGGGCCTGTTGAGAGGGCCACTAAGTTGATCAGAGGAGTGGAAAACCTGTCCTACGAAGACAGCCTGAGAGAGTCAGGGTTGTTCAGCCTGGAGAAAAGAAGGCTCCAGTGACACCTTATAGCACCATCCAGTACCTAAAGGGGCCTATGAGAGAGCTGGAGAGGGATTTTTAACAAGGGCATGATAGGACAAAATGGGAACAGTTTTAAACTGAGAGATGAATTAGATTAGATATTAGGAAGAAATTGTTTAATTTGAGAGTGATGAGGCACTAGAACAGGCTGCCCAGAGAAGTTGTGGATGCCCCATCCCTGGAAGTGTTCAAGACCAGGTTGG
Source organism: Lepidothrix coronata (assembly GCF_001604755.1). Taxonomy (NCBI): domain Eukaryota; kingdom Metazoa; phylum Chordata; class Aves; order Passeriformes; family Pipridae; genus Lepidothrix; species Lepidothrix coronata. The sequence continues at coordinate 1,735,902 of NW_016690357.1, forward strand.
ATGCCACTCTGAGCTCTGAGTGAAAGATGTCCCTGCCCATGGCATGGGAGGTGGAACCAGATGACCTTTAAGGCCTGTTCCAATCCAAATCATTCTGATTCTATGATTCTATGAAAGGTGAAAAATAAGTTTAGTTTAATAGTATTTTCAGCCTTCATTATAACTAAGACTTCAAACTATAACATCTCTAGAAAGGAGAAGGCTTGGCATCTCTCTTAGTGCACTGGCCCATTTGTTGGAGCAAAGTAACCTCAGTATTGTTCTGGCTCTCCTAGTAGTCTTCTGGGTTATTCATACACAGGCAAGCCCTGTCATCTCAATGGGGTTTTATTGTGCTTATAAAGTGAGACACTGAGTTCTTAACTTGAGAAGTACTATTGAAAATAATAGTCTGTTACTGTTGATTGTGGAGATACTGGCTGCCCCTAACTCCTTGGATTGCCAGTCTTTTTCTTTCTGAACTTTTGAAGGGCAAAAATCATGCTACACATACATATTAACTTCAATGACAGTTGCTACAAAGCAGGAGTGACTCAGCTAGAGCTGTGAATCCATGGTCAGGAAGAATGCTCAGCTCTGTGTACCATCACAACCAAAACAGAAAGCGGTCCTCTACCACAAAGTACCAGAGAACAAGTTAAATGACAGTTTGATTAACTTGTATAAATCATCATTATCCCATCACAACAATGCTCATTTCCTGACCAACTGAGCAAATCAAAATAAAAATTATACTAGTTTGGGACCTAATATAGCAACATATGAGTCACTGGAAGAACAAACCAAGTTAAAGCATGTAAATGTAAATTGTAATAGGTTCTTACAGGGTCAGTAAGTTTCCAGCTTGCACTCCTTGCAATCACATTCATGAAATGGTCAGCCATGATTAAGTGTTAATGAAGTAGCCTAGAAGTCACTTGAATATCAAGCCAGTAAAAGAATTTGTGCATAACCCTTAATCTCACAGATGGTTTTAATTTGCACGTCCTCCTGTATGGATACCAAGAGAGAATCGTGCAAACACTTCAGAATCCTTCACATACTTTATGTGAGATTTCTGCCCTGCTGTAGTTCATAGAGGTTGTAGAAAATCTCAGATCTCCTGAGGCACTTATAGTCTAAGGCAAACATGAAAGAAGGAAAAGGAAGAGAAATGCTTAAAGATTGTGTTTACTAAGTTTGCTGGAAAATCTGTTGTTTAGAAGTTGTTCGGTACACATTAAATGGCTTTGGTTGTCGTTTAAGCCTTCTTGAAACCCAGAAGACACAGAGATGACACAACGTGCCCTTTCAGAATTACAGACTCTCACTCAAGATCACTATTGGACATGCTCAAAGCTTGAGCACAGACAATAACATAGCAGCAAGAGGTCTGTAGGAAAAAGCAATGCTATTTATTAAATGAGTGGTTATAATGACCAAAAAACTAAACAAGCTTCTGGTGTCAAAGGACCTTAAGCTTATCTACTCTTTTTTTTAGCAGCTGCATCAACTGGGCTAGTAAAAAATATGACCTCTCTCTACAATTGTTAATTTATTAATTTTGACAGAGCAATAATAAAAACTATTCCTATTAGCAGGCAATAGCTATATGGATATTACATCATGTATGTGCATATGTGAAATCATAAACACATATAACCATTAAGACCTAGCTATCCACTACCACCTGCCTACCATCCTTAAACCCACGTCTGCATAAAAACACCTGAGTATTCCAAGGCAAACAATGCTAGGGTCAAAGAAAGAGGACAAAATCTAAGCACAGCTTCATGCACATAAAATAACAAGATACTGAAAAGCAGATGAAGGTTACTTATACAAAGAAAAAATTAAAACAGTGAATATTATTTCTTAGGGTGTTTTTTAAGTTGTAAAGACCTAGTACGGACAAATAAAAATACCTAGATAAACTGTTAGTTGAAGAACACATTGTTCTAAATGTTGTTTCAGGGACAAAACCCTGCCCAGTCTCCAGTTAATTAGGAAGTAGCTTTGTTATCAAGAAGGTGGAAGGTATGTGTTGCCATTTGTGCTCAGGTGAGAAATTAATTATTTTGTGTCCATTTGCAGTAGGGAGTCTGTATTTTGTTATAGAGTAGCTAATGTTAATATGTTAACTTCTGTGAGGCTAATGAGATCATATGCATTATGTTCTCAGTTTTGCCATATTTTTAGTTGCTGAGAATGACAACCTTGCAGCAGGGCTTTGTTGTGCCTGAGAAGGTACTGAATAAAGATGGTGGTCTCTGCCCTAGAGAGCATAGGTGTTTGTTCATCAAAACAGAAATTAAAATGTATTCTCCCTTCCATTCCAAACCAGTATCATAGAATCATAGAATCACAGAATCAGCCAGGTTGGAAAGGACCTCTGAGATCATCAAGTCCAACCCTTGATCCACTACCACTGTAGTTACTAGACCATGGCACTAAGTGCCACATCCAACCTCATCTTAAAAACCTCCAGGGATGGAGAATCCACTACTTGCCTGGGCAGCCCATTCCAATGGCTGATTACCCCCTCTGTAAAGAATTTCTTCCTAATATCCAACCTAAACCTCCCCGGCAGAGCTTAAGACCATGCCCTCTTGTCTTACTGATAGCTGCCTGGGAGAAGAGACCAACCCCCACCTGGCTACAACCTCCTTTCAGGGAGTTGTAGAGAGTGAGGAGGTCTCCCGTGAGCCTCCTCTTCTTCAGGCTAAACAACCCCAACTCCCTCAGCCTCTCCTCATAGGACTTGTTTTCAAGTCCCTTCACCAGCCTTGTTGCTCTTCTCTGGACCTGCTCCAGCACCTCAATATCCTTCCTGAACTGAGGGTCCCAAAACTGGACACAGCACTCCAGGTGTGGCCTCACCAGCTCTGAGTACAGGGGAAGAATCACTTCCCTGATCCTGCTGGCCACACTGTTCCTGACCCAGGCCAGGATGCCATTGGCCTTCTTGGCCACCTGGGCACACTGCTGGCTCATGTTCAGCTTCCTGTCAATCCAGACTCCCAGGTCCCTTTCTGCCTGGCCACTCTCCAGCCACTCTGTGCCCAGCCTGTAGCACTGCCTGGGGTTGCTGTGACCAAAGTGCAGGACCCGGCACTTTGCCTTGTTGAGACAGAAGTAACAAAATAGAAAATAGCTAGATATGGCTTCTATCTGTGCCAAGCAGAGGCATTTTAAATGAGAGATTTTAAGGCAGCGTTTGAAAGAACACAATGTATGAGGTTCCTGAGTTTTCAGTGGGAACTTTTCCCATACAAAACAAAAAGCAAGTAGAAAATGTGGGGCACTGCAGGCTGTTGTTACTGCTTTTATGGCTATTACAACTTTTAGACAGCTACCTAGAGCAGACAGTATCACATTAGGTTAAACTAGATTGCAAAGAGCCAAAGACAGGGTACATCTATGAAAGGTGGTTGAAGAGAGCATGAAAATCAGTAGAAGATGGCTATACAGACAAAGTGCTAGTCCTGGTAGCACTTCATGGCACACACAGGGAGACATGCCAAAAGAGAAAGTGAAGATCAGATATGAGAAAATTGTAGGTAGGCAGTGACTGGGAAAAGCTAAGATTTGCAAAATTTAAATTGAGGACTAAACAACTGTATTGAGTCACGTGGTAAGTAAATTCCTCATTGGGAGGAAATTTCAGGTGGGAAGAAATCAACTAAAAATGGAGACTAAAATTACATGTACAGATGGAATAGAATGTTCAGGATCTACAGGCCAGAGTCCCCCCAAACGAATTGAGCAAGTCTTCACAGAAATAATAAATGCCACAAAGGATGCACCAACACAGTAACACTTGAACCCTTAGAATTATAAAACACAGAACATTTAGAAGCAGGAAGTGATATTTTCATTCAGTGAGTTTAATGGGCTTAAAAACTTTCATTTTCAACTCCCCAAATCTGTTCACAAGATAGGAAAGAATATCTATACCTGTTTTTCGAAAAAGGAAATTTAGGCTCTTGTGAGTATACCAAGGATTAATAAGAGGGATAAGTGTTGCATGCTGGGAGGATTTCAGTAATATTCAAGGACTTCATTGCTTCTTTGACCTAGCTATATTGGGTCACCAAACTCAGCTCTGATGTTAGAGGCTTCTTCCACATAGAGTGCATAAGGTTACCATCATTCACAACTTTGCAATTCATTAGCTTTCAGTATTTGAAAAAGAGGGGAGAAGGGAAGAACACACAATCTTTGAATGTTAGGATTTTCATTTCTGAAAGTATCATGTTTTAATAGGGCATTAAGTTACTGGTTCTTATTGGATTTTATTTTGTCATGAAGATTTTTTTTGCCTGTTTTGAGGAATATAACTATTTTAAAATGTTCTGCATTTAACCAACCACACACAAAAAAAAGGGAACTGAAAACAGGAGGTGGAATTAAAACCCTGATATATGTGACAAGGGACTAATGGGGCAAATATGGTCTAGTCCCATCTGCAACTGCTGCTGTTACAACTACAGGTTCACCATAGAGGAGCAAACAAGACAGGTTAAAGGAAGCTGATCAGCTCTTGTGCTGAAATATAGTACTGTGAATACAGGTCTGTACAATCATAGAAGTTGTGACTTTTCATTATTGTATATTAAAAAAATTGGTTCTATAACTACAATAATACATCTTCTGAGAACTGTCTGCTGCCTTAATAAGCAACCAGCGTGTATACCGTCCACAAAGAGCAAGAAGGATTCTTGTAGCATAGTGACATTTCACAGTCTTATGTTTCTTTCTAGCACATTTCTTAGTGTGTTTCTTAGAGTAATTTCTTAGCAGACTGAAGAAATTACTCTACTGTAAATGTGAAAAACCTTTTTTACATAAGGAAACCCTCATAAGCCATTCTGCTTCATCTTTTTCCTTGTGCATATTATTCTACCTAGTAATTTTTATCACAAAAATAGTGTAGCAGAATAGTAGAGCAGAGATTTTGAAGACAAAATCTGTACAATCTCCTATTTTGTTTTAGAGGAGGAGAAGGGCATAGAGATTTTAACAAATCTTCCTCTGATCTTATTTACCTGTTACTATATCTTTTTATTTAGTATCTGTATTTCTTAGGTTTGTATAGTATTATATTAGGTGGTACCTACTCTACATATAAGTTTGGAAATACCATAGACCAAGAGTTAAAAGTAACTGAAGGTTTATTTGTGAGATGTTTTCAGAGTGTCTGCAGTAAAAAACATATTATTTTTTACTGCAGAAAATCCACAGAAGCAGCTGCTCTTAAAATGTCAGGCACAGGCACAGCAAGGGTTGCACAAAGTTTCGACTACTTTTGAAAAAGTGTTAGAATAAAACAATAATAATAACAATAATAATAATAAAAAGCTCCGCAAAAAACCACACTTCAGCAAATGCCAGTCAGTCTGAATGGAAATTTTCAGTTTGGCAGAATTTCAGAAATGGAGTGGCAGAACAGAGGCAGAAGAATTTGACATTTATTTGCTTGTGTTTCGAAATCACATCTTGGTTGAGAAAGAGGGAAGGAGGAGAAATAAACATCTCTAAGAAAAAACAACAATATAAAAGGTACAGTTTATGTTTGATAGGACTCAGATTATCTAATTATATTATACCATTCTTAACCTAAGATTTAAAATACAGAAATCATATTTGGCTTTTGAACATAACAGGCTTGACTGGCATGCATTTGTCCAATTTTGATTTGGGTTCATCTTTATTTATTGTTATTTTAGTTTCAAGTGCTAAGTTTAGCTCTCTTTTAGTGTTAATTGCTATGTTTATTTTTCTTTTTAATTTCAGAGGCCTGCAGTACAGTTTGAACTGGAGATTAATTAAATTCTTGGTAAATCACATTCTAACAGGAGATGTTGGAATCCCATTGTGAACAGGGCCAGGCTATATTTAAAAAAAAATAAAAACCTTCTCATTCAGTTAGAATCCAGTAGACATAAGAATAGAAGCTCAGAGCAATGTAAAAGTCCTCAGATTGTAGATTTGCCTGAGAAAAACAAAGATATAAGACTTCTTATATCTAAGGTTACAATCTCTGCAATCTGGTACTTTATTCAGGATGCTTCTGTTGCAAACTGTTGATTCTTTCTATTATCATCACTAAGTTTTTGATGATAGCCTAAGGAAGAAAGCTGTTTTCTGTTTGCATCTTACAAAGGAAGCTCAAATTTACTAAGCACAGTCCCCTGAGTGACTGTGATTTTTTTTTTCCCTCCACTCAAGGGAGATTAAAAGGAAAACATACCTGAATTATGGAACTTGCTTGCTTTCTTTCTCTTAATGTTGATTTGTTTTTATCAACTCTGATTATTAAATTTAATTTTGTAAATGAAATTCATGGCAAAAACATGTACCAAGTTTTTGAGGGCTAGCACTAGACTACAACTTAAAACATATCTTCCAAGAAGGACTTTCAACTTCTTAAGTTGATATAATATTTTTGTTGCCTTTTTGTCAGGGCTGAATGCCATCCTTTACTGTCAAGTTCTCTTCACAGGGTGTCAAAATATTAATTTTAAAAACTAAAAGTTACAGGATGACAACTACCTTTGCCAGGGAAGTTCATGTCATAACAATAAAGATGCTGTCTTCGGTGCACATTCCTTGGATGACATAGATGCAAAGGAGCAGTAATATACAGAAAGAAGCAACTACACATGCAGACACACCTAAAATTATTCAAAAGCTAAATATACTATTCATAGTTCTACCCTTAGGATAGTAAAAAAGGCTGTACTTGACATATATTTATTAGTTTGTTAGGATATTCAAAAGCTTAAGCAATGAGTAAATTGTTAGGGCATGCACAATGCAACTCAGCTCAAGCTTCTGACCTCAAGGATGACATGGTTATATACATAAAGTCAAATTAGTTAAAAATGCCATCAACAAATTTCAATGGTAAAATGATAAAATAGTCTGAATCATACAGTAAAAATATGGATGACCATAAATTACAAATCTGTATTCTAGAGTTAAATATTGAATCCACATGAGCAAATGCAAAGTAAACTAAGACTTGAAGCTGAAGGCTTGAAAATTTAAAGAAATTGAAGTTAGAAATTATTTTTCTAAAATACAAGGTGTCACCTCCTAAAGTCAATCGATGTCAGAAAAATGTTTTCTACAAAAGCAGGGCAAAATGCTCCCTTCCCTCCCTCCTTTATTATCTTCCCACATTTATTCGTACAGGAATGCATTAACAGCTTTTTATTATTCAATGTTTCCCATAAGTTTCCCATAAAGAACTGGAATAAATATATCTACAATTAAGATTTCTTGATTTGTACTCTATATATCTTCACAGAATAAAAGAGGGAAAAGAAGACTAGCCTTAGAAAAAAAAGAAGCAAATGTTTGGAAATTCTGGGTGTTCAAAACAGGTGAACAATTTAAGAACATTTCTATTTCAAACATTGAAAATTTAAAAAAAAAAAAAGATGAAGGGGATAAAAGAGACACACCAATCTGTTGTTTAGGCTCAAGAGAACAATTTCCATAGATCCTATCATTTCAGACATAAAAATACTTTGTTCCCTCAAAGATATCAGTCAGCAACCTTGCAATACATGCCATGAGGTTTATTTATCTTGCTAGATTCTGTAAAAGCAGTTTTTGAACTTTCCAAGGTCTGCTTATAAAACCCATAGTTAAAAGGACTCTTTTTTCCTTTTTTTTTCCCACAATCCCACAAACCAGTAGCAAAATTCTAGTAACAGTTATCATAATTCACTATGGGGTCATTCAAATCTCATGACTTATATAATTTATTCTGATCAAAGCACCTTCTCTTACCTCGATCAAAACCAAGATGAATCCATACTCTGCCAAAAGTCTGTTTTTGAGTAAGTCAAAAATGCCTTCATCATACAAAGAGAAATTTTCCCTAAGCCAGGTATTTTTAACTAAGCACCAACTTGATGTCCTCTTTAAAGAAAATTCCACTACAGAAACCTTTACACACACACAAATCAAATGTTTTCTATTTGCCTACTTGATTATCTCCTAGGCACCTGAGATGTCCAAGTATTTGTGCTCATTTTCACTGGCATGACTATAGAAAGTTTTGTCTATACTTAAATAAAGCCCCTTGCACTAGCTTGGTTAAAAACACATTTCTTCTCACAGTCAGAAGAGGTTCATGAGAGAATCTGTTGTTCTATTGGAATAATCACTCTATGCATATAGCCCCTTTGTAGGGAACTTTGCCTAGATTTGCTTTCTCAGTTATGATTTCTAACTCAACTTGAAGACTTAACTGAAACTTTACTTCTACAAAGAAATCAGAGATTTAAATTTGAAGTTCAAAAAGTAATTTATAAATAAAGTTATTACTTAACAGGGCTATATCAGGACCCTAGAAGATCATCCCAAGTTTAAAAAAGGGACTATAAATCCTCTTCTTCCTCCTTCTGATTTGTACCAGGGCATAGAAGCCAGATACTTACAGGTTTACCAAGGCATTCTCCTTTCACTGTTCCTTTATTAGGATTATGCACATGAAGTCTAATTTCCTCCTCTAGAGTAAAAAAGAAAAAACATGGAAAAAAAGATATGGCAAGTTGAGAAATCAGGGACTGCCTTTTATTTTCTCCCTTTTTTAATATTAAAAAAAAAAAAGCATTTGGAAGTTCACACGTAGACTTCTGAGGTGTGTAAAGATATTTTGTTAATTGTTATGGTTTGAGATTGCCCCCTTGGGAGCTGGGGGGGGCTCAGAGGTGATGGGGTGCCAGGGCAGTGTTCCCTGGAGGGCCAATCACCACTCGTCTTGTTCGCTCCTGCTGAAAAATCATATATACACAGTCTCCAGAAGTTGTTGGCAATCGGTCTGTGTCTGCTGCTGTGTGAGGGTGTAGAAGGCCAAGGGGTGGCAGGGCCTCCTTCTTCCCCCCTCCGGGGGGAAAAGGGGAGCCCTGCGGCCCCACAACTCTGCCTAAGTTGGGGTTGGAGACAGCATTGGAGTGAGTGTGTGTTGTGAAGGAAGGGATTCACAACACCTGAGGTAAGAGGTAGAGAGAGAGGCAAGCTCCTTGCGAGGAGGCCAGGCCCTCTTTCCCCCCCGCTTTCCAGCCAGACTGCAGAGCTCAGGACAGTTCATAACTGGACCGAACGCCTGTAGCAAAAGCTGAGCGGGGGCTTTTCCTCTCACTGTAAGTGGGATTGGATACGAAGTTTAGTATTTTGAAGCTGAGCCAAGAGATGGGCCAGAGGAGAAGGCTTGACACCAGGGAGAAAACTCCAGGCAAAATTGGAGACGGGCCAGAGAGAGGCTCGGGGGGTGCCCTGCCGAGGTTTGACCGGGAGCATCCGAAAACATGGAGGAGGAATGAAGATTCCAAAATGCGTGCGTTCATAAGCTGGACTACAGCAGCATGGAACTGAGGTATGAGAGTGAGAGAATGACACAGCAGAGACTGACACGGAACCAAGGAGGACGGACTCAGAGCTATCTTCTTGGACTTCATGAAGAAGAAAGGAGTTCAGCAAATGGCTGGAGGTTCCCCGAACACTCCCACAAGAGAGTGACTGGGTACCTATCAGCCCGAAGAGTATTTCCTGGACTGAATTGAGGGAGAAAGCTTAAAGGGACTGATAGAAATGTGTA